>NC_072784.1:15727645-16027645 GCF_022539595.1 Amphiprion ocellaris | reverse complement strand
ATAGCTGGAACTGAGCCATCTTTAATATTTCTGCTTCATCTGTGTTTTTATTGCTGTGAAAAGTCAGGATGTTTTCAGTGAGACAGGTCCATTTATACCACCAACACTTGTGGTGGAACTTTAGAATTTATTCAGTCTTGTTTTGGGCCTCTTGGTGAAAGTAAATCCACAGTTCATTACCACCAGCATTTGAAGGAAATACCTCGCTTTACTTAATATTGCTGTCTTCAGATGGCCCCACATACTAGGGATGATGCTGCCACCACCATGCTTCGTTTAACAGCGGGGATGCTCCGTCCATTCGGCCGTGACTGGCATAGACTGCGCACTCTGCTGTATATATTTACAATCACAGACAGGGAATTCTGCTCACCGCTGGAAGGCAGGACTTTACTGACAGGCTTTGAGTTTGCTAACAGTTGATCTGGCCAAAGTTTGAACCTCCAGAGTGCAACTTCTGAGGACAGGGACATGCTGAAGTGGCTTGGTCATATGCCTTCTTTTGCAGGGATTGTACCAAATTCTGCTCAGAGGCATTTTATATCAGGTGGACATATTTAGCTCAGTGCCTTGACCTTTTTGTCCACAGCTGGTCTGAAAGTGACAGGAAAGAGCTGCCATATTGCTGCCCTGGCTACAAAATCGACAATAATAAAAAACAAAACTGTGAAAATCTGGTCAAAAAAATGCCAGAAAAATATGTTTAAAAAATAGTGAAATAGTGTAATGCTCAAAGATCATTAAAAAAACAAACTTGAAAATATTTGTAAACAATTATACATTTAGCTAATTTTAGTATGGTAAATCTGTGTAATTTTATAGTTACACATTGTAAAAGCGCAAACTACTATTTGTAAAAGTACATATTTTTGATGTATTTACAGTTTTGTCAGTGTTCAATGTTTTCTGTCTGTGATTTTACTCTATATTACCTATGATTATCTGTGAATGGTTTAACAAATGATTGCTATTTGTCATGCCTTAATATATACATTTCTCTTCAAACTAATGGCAAATATCTGTAAAACAACAATATTTTTGCTCAGATAAATACAGTAAAGAATGTGTAATTTTACAGTCAAATGTTGTAAAAGAGCAAATCACCACTTATAAAATTACAGATGTTTTCATGTGGACATTATGCTAACTGTATGTTACAGTTTACATGTAAACTATTTTTCCAGTGATTTTACTAGTTACACTGCCAAGGAATGATGGAGTTATGTGATGATCGGCATACGTCTGTTTGTGCACAATGTTACTCAAAACGGATTAATGTATTTGGGCAAAATTTTCAGGGAAGGTCAGAAATGACACAAGGATCCAGTGATTAGACTGTGGCAGTGATGTGGCTTAAATTGTGGGGCTGTTTCTGAGTCCCATCAATTCCCGCCACCCGCTACATATTTAGGTCTTGCGATTTGGTATCCATACAAAATGTACACATGCATAACACACGCCTGTGCTCAGCTCAAGGTCATTTTGTTTGTGGGTACATCTATATTTAGTCTAAGTTCTCTTTTGAAATAGTATTTTTTGCTTCATTTTTTTTCCTTTCAGAAATTAACACTGGTGTAGAAGCAGGGGTGAAAGTAGATTTTTTTTTTTTTGCCGGTACTATAGATAAATTGAAAAATCATGATATATATATATATATATATATATATATATATATATATATATATATTATAATTTTAATTCATCAAATACATTTATTGATTTAAAAAGTCTAGTCAGTTATGTAAACAGGCTTTTATTTGTAGTGCAACAATGCAACAATGTAAACGTGTGTGAGCGAGACAGACGCCCACGGAGAATGAACGCTTTGTCATGGCTTATTATCCTACGGTTGCAAGCAAAAATAATCTCGTGTTTGAAATTTACGTAGGAAATAAAGTGCTTAATGTTTCATGCTTAATGCTTCATGCTTTAGCATCACTTTTTTGTGTTCACGAGTACGATTCGCACGGGTCGCGGGATCCGCGGCCGGTTCACTGTTTGAGCTGGCAGCTCATCTCCCGTGATCTCCGTACCACGCCGTTCCGGGACCTAAACTCTTACCGGAACGCCGTTCCGGACCGTACCAGCTTACTTTCACCCCTGTGTAGAAGTGAGAAAAGTCAGTAAATGTCTCATCTGACCCTCAGCCAGTGAAGTGAGAGACTATGCTAGATGTTCACATTAAGGTTCACGACTAAAAAGTATTCACCTCCCTTGGAAACTTTCACCTTTTATTGCTTTTTAACTACATTACAATGATGCAGTGTTTAAGAGCAATGTGAACGCACTGTAAGCTGTTCTTTGTAGGAATAATGACAGAAAATTATTTTAAAAAAGCTGAGCTTGTCTCAGTAATGTTGAACCAATCTCTCGTCTTTAATGCTTAGATTTTTTTTTTTCTTTTTGCATGTTTTTTCCTTTTCTAAGGTTTTTGGGGGGCATTTGTTCCTTTAAATATCTGTAGCTGTTGTGGTAACTTTAAAAAAAATCTTCTCTAATCCAGCTTTTTTTGCATATTAACAGACACTTGCCTACATTCTTCTGCAAATTACACCTCTTGGTAATGGTGTTCACTGCACATTTATTGAATGTGAAAGTATGTGAAATGTGACATCAATCTTCATCTGGTTGGCTGCACACACACACACACACACACACACACACACACACTGCTGCAGCAGCAGATGGACTGATCATCCCTGTTGTCATGGCCATTTTCACGACAGCGAAGGCCTCCTTTTCCTTTGTAGCCTTGGAGGGAGAAAAATCCTTTAGAGCGCAGAAAAGCCTGTTTGTGAAAGCCGAGGACAAGTATTAATGGTGTGTCAGAAAAAAAAGCTACTTTGGCACGTAACAGTCTATTGATTTGTTGTACAAATGTGTCTCCATCCATACATCTGAAAGGAAAATGTTGACGATGCATCTGCTTTATGAGACCCGCGGCACCCATCAGGCTGAGCTGCAGCAGACTGCTGGCTGGGTGATAAACTGTAATGAAAATGTCCTCCCTTATTCATCACAAGCGCTAAAAACCACTTTACCCAGGATGTCAGCAATCTCATGATCATTTGATGCACATATGATATCTTTATTGCTTTTTTTTATTGCTTTTACAACCAAAAGATCTGCAGTTACCACAGAAAGAGAAGATAGAAAATATAATACACGGATATTATATAACAGCAGAAAATGATCTTCTTTTGAAAGTTTATCCTCAAAGCAGATTTCAAAGGAAACTCTATTTGGCTCCTCTTGGATCTGGATGGATGTGGTGAGGGAGGAGAGTTGAAGTTATACCATAATGTGGTCAATAACGCAAAACTCCCTGCAGGCACAGAAAAGGTTTTACTGCTTATTATCAATTTTGATACAACTGAGCAGCCTTGGCGGAGTGCTGCGCTCTCTGAGTGCTTTTCTTGTTTAATAATCAGGAGCTGCAGTGTGATTCCACAGATGCTAGTTCATTTGATTATTCAGAGGTTTTAAACACTTTAGTTTTAGTTTAGATTACAGATTTATTGTGTCTTTTAGTCTAAGTTCTCTTTTGAAATAGTATTTTTTGCTTCATTTTGTTTCCTTTCAGAAATTAACATTGGTGTAGAAGTGAGAAAGTCAATAAAATGTCTCATCTTGAAAAGATTTTTTCATCATCAGATCCCTCTGAAGGCATTTCAGCCTCTTGGATCCAAAACCCACAGATTACAAACTCAAATCTCCTATTATTTTACTTGTGGAAAAGCAGTAGCCAAAAGCCAGTTTTTTAACAACTGCCATATCTGATAACAATTTCACATTTTTGAGAAAACCCTCAAAGAACTGAAAACAAGCAGGAGGTAAAAAGTGTCATTAAATCTGAAAAGTGATTCTTCTTCACAAAGCTCATTCTGCAGAGACAGAAATGCATAAAGAAGGAGGAGCACTCGTCTTTTCCTCTGGGGCACCATTATGACTCCCACGGTGGCGCCACTCAACTCTCTGCAGAGTTTCCGTTCCCTGTGTGATTTGAAGTGAAGAGCAGAGTGGAGGAATTGTCCCTCTGAAACATGGGCTGTAGAGAACGTGTTCATCCAGCTGCAAACAGACCAGCATGAGGCGGAAAACTGGGTCACATCAGGTCTCTGTGGAAAACTAGAAAGTTACAGACAAACCTGTACTCTAGAAATTATGCTTACATGCAGCTAATTTGTTTTGCCAAATGTATTTTGCTAGAAAGCGTAATTGGTGGTTTAATTATCAAACATGTGAGCGCTTTTCCTCAACAAACATGCAACTCAGGAAGATGGAAGGTCTGGTGAGAAGAATAAAGGAGTTTTCTAAGCTGGTGGAGGCTCTGAAAGTCTGCAGGTTTTCTAGAAGTAGAAAGATGCCTTGTCTGTGCACGTTCAAGCACACAACAGTGGAGTGCAGCATGAAATCGATCAGTGATTAATGTGCTCACTAATGTGCATTTGCTTGGGTTGTGTGCAAGATAAAACAAAGAACACACCAAAATGACATGTTCTGACATCTATAAATGACTAAAACGGATATTTGTCAATTTGTTCTGTGTTCTGAAAGGCCTACCTGCACTTCTGATTTTAGTACGTCTGCTTGGATTACAGTTCTCCCTCAAAATCAATACAACTCATTACGTCGAATTAAAATCTGATGCCTTATCGTCTGTAATCTGTAAATATGTGGGTGTAGCTCAGACTTCTTTGCTGTCAGTAAAGCTTTGAACATGACTGATCAGACAAGGTGTTATTTTTTTTTTTATTGTGGTTCATCAGGTTTGGTGTCAGGTCAGCGATTCTCGATTTATTAGGACACTACTGGAGCAGTTTTTCTAGTTAATGTTAAATGCAATATGAAACACAGAAATAATGGTCTTCGAAACAGGCTGGAAGTATTATCGTTTGGAGTTCTCTACCTGTCCCATTATTGTGATATAATAACTCTTAACGTTAATTCTTCAGATTTGGTCCAAGTTTTGCATAGAGTTTGATTGTCAAAAATCACTGTGATCTCTCAAATGTCTATGTTAAAGTGAAAGATTATACCTGCATTTATTTTTTGCACCTCGATCACTGCAGCACACTTTATACCAGCATCAGTCAGAGCTCCCTTTTACCAACTCCAGCTGGTTCAGAACCATTTAAAAAGCGGTTCGTTACGTTTACTTGCTTTACTTCTATAGCTTTGCTAAAGGGGTTAATGTTATCCTTTGCACATCTCAAGTTGTTTGCAGCATGTACTCTGTAAATTTACACATTCTCGAGCGAATAATTTGCATGTTCCAGCACAATAAATATTTCTATCATCCTCATTTGTATCAACGCACTTGGCAGTAAAACGGATTCTGATGTTATTTGGCATTAAAAATATGGTCACATACTCCAGTGTTACATAAGTTCCAAGCTACAATATTAACCTTTTAATCTGTCACGTCCGTAGATAGTAGAATGGATCTCTGCTGGAAAATCAAACTGTCTGTTGAGATCAGACTGGCCACCTATTTGTGTTTTCATTCTCTTCTTGAAACATTCTTTATCGACAGGCCTTGAGTTTTGCATGATATGGCTGTGTTGTATGATCCATTTTTGTCTCCTTTCTGTTTTATGATCTGATTGTTTTTGTCAACTTGGATTTTTTTATTTTTTTTGATGCTTTAAGGCTTTTTCTTCATTTTTTGCTTCTGCTGAGAACTTTGTTGAAAAGTGCTATATAAATAATGTTTATTATTGTCAATGTAAAACACATTTGTGCCCGTAGCTTACGAATTAATGAGAATTAATATGCTAATTATGGGATACAATTATGAAATGTTGAAACTTTATATCAAAAAGTAAAAGGTCAGCTTTTCTGTAATCTTATAATGTTCTGCAGAAACAGTTTTCTCGGCCCTTTTTAATACCATCACTCAGGAACAGAAGGGAAGATGGTGACAATATTTCACATTTGGTCAGATACTGAACTGGTGACATTAATCTTTGATACCACCTCGAAGCTGTGGCGATTATGTAGGTATTCTGTGCTGCTGGATTGAACATGTGTGAAGCATTCACGTTTTAGAATTTGAAGGATATTGTCTCGACTACAGCTGTGTGTTCTATCAGAATCAGCTTTATTGTCCTTTCAGTCTCATTTTTATTTCTCTCAATGAAGTTCTACACTTGCATGTAAAACTGGACAGACATGGAGTTAAATTTTAATCTATCAAGTTTTCAATCTAGTGTTTTATCGTTTCACTTTAATGTTTTGTCTTTTTTCTCTCCTTATCTGTTCCCTTTGATTAGAGCTATAGTTTACTCCCTGCTTGTTCTGCGTTGTTATCGACTTATCAGTCATCTGTGAAGCACTTCAAAGCTGCCTGAAAGGTGTTCTATAAATAAAGTTTAAATGACCGATAAACTGCAACTTGACTGCCAGGTGGAAGCATGCAACTGTGAGGCTTTCATTCTGGTTTCTGTTTAATATTTCAGATAGTTTTGTGGTTGTATCACCTCTCATTAATTCCATTACTTCTAGTAGAACAGTAGGGAAGCTGATCCTTTAAATTGCCTTCAGGGTGTTCTGTTGGATTCAGTTCAGGTGAAATACTCTCTCTTGTGGGTTTCTGACAGTTGGCTTTGTTTCATTATCATGCTGGAATGCTCCTCTTCTGCCAACCTTCTGCTGACTGGGAGTCATTCTGTCAGCCAGTGGTTTGGTTGATCCACAGACATCCGTGGTGCTTCTATAAATGTCATCTCCCCCAACATCTTTTACACTCATGCAGCCCCGTATCATCACAGTCCCACCTCTGTGCTTTGCTGTCAGGACTACGCCTTCACTGTGGTAGTACTGGCCAGGTTCAGAGCTCCTCTGCTGCCTGTTTTTCAGAGCTAGATTGTGAAAGTATCTCATTGTCTGTGGTGTCATTTTAGCAGGACAAGCCCTGCAGCTCTGATTAGTGGTACTATGGCTCATTCTTTGCTTTCTGATTACTGCAACTGCACAGGTTCTGTGATTCCTGTGTCCTTTCTGGTCTTTGTGAAGTCTCAAAGTATGATTTTCAGTTTCAGTTCTTTCCCACGTGAAGCAATGATGAAAACATAAAAATAGATTCTGCCCATAGGTCCAAAACTGAGAAACTTCTGATGTCCACAGCTCACTTTATCGCTCACAGTGATCACAGATTTTAACTTATATGTCCCTGATTCAACTTTGTTTCATTGAGTTATCCTATTGGGTCTGTATTTTTAGTATCCTTTCAAAAACATTGTTTTTTATTATTTTTTAAAGAGAGAATATTCTGCTTGTTCACTTATAGATGATGCAGTTATTGAAAGACGATCCAGTTTTGACACTTCAGTGATGCTGCACAGCCGCGTACTCACTTGACTTGTGTACTGCAACCTTGTTTATTCTGCATTGGACACTTTCCATGCACTCTGCGGGCTAATTATTCTTGGGGCTTGTTACAGAGGAAGCACCTGTGCTGCACACACACACACACACACACACACACACACACACACTGTGCACACACACACGCCGGAGGATTTTAACACCTCCTACTGGAGTGTGTGCAGCAGCGGCAGAGCTGTTACCTAGATACAGCCGAGAGACGGAGCGACCTGCTGGATACTGGAGCATCAGTCAGTCAGTCCGGGGAACAGGAGGAGGAAAAGTCCGGCAGCAGCGCACGGAGGAGCGGCGGAGGTTTTGGAGGCGGACGATGAGAATGAAGCGCACCCTGACGCACGCTACAGCCGCTCTGCTCGCCTCGGTTCACCGGTAAATCCCGAGCGGAGAGAGGAGTCCTCCCTGGAGGAGAGCGCGGAGAGGAAAGTCTCAGCTCAGAGGTAAGTTGGAGGTTTGATAGTTGTGTTTTTAATGCGGGAGAAGTGGCTGATGGTGGTGTTGATGCAAAGTCAGCTCACCTGTGGGGTCAGCTTTTTTTTAAAGAAGGAAGCACAAACGAGCCACGTTAAAGCGACGATTCTTTACAATAACAAACTGCACATTAATACTCGTTTATCAGTGGATGTCAAATAAACAACTCTAAATACTGAAGTATAAGACAATTTCGATAAATAGGTGCTGTATGTAGCTGTAAAGATGGGCAGATAGTGAGACAAGGACACACAAAACTATTACTAATAATGATGAGGCTGCTGCTTCTTTTGTGGTTGTTTGCATCGCTGCGGTTATTTTTGTTTATTTTTATTTGTCTTGTGGTCATTTATAAGCGTTCTTTCTCCGGCACTTTTGTTTTCTTAGCTGTCCTGTGGTTGCTTTCTGTGTCTTTGTGGATATTTCTCTTTTGGGTTGTTTATGGATCATACTGTATGCTTTTTTGTGGCTCTGCTTTGGGTTATTTATTTATTTTTTTAAATTCTTTTGGGTTTGTGTCTGTGGTCATTTTCCCATCTTTTGGTGGTCATTCTTTATGTCATCTCTGTGATTGTTTGGGGCTGATTGTGGTATTTTTTTTGCCCCTTTTGTGTCTTTCTGTGGACACTTACATGTGTCTGGAGCCATTTTTATCTTTTTGTGGTTGTTTCTAGGTTTCTTTGCTGTTGCTGCTCTTTTGGGGTAGTTTTTACTGTATTTGAGGTCATTTACCATCTCTGTGTGGTTGTTGGTGACTGTAGTCATTTGTTGTGTATTTGTGTGTGTTTTCCCATCTTTGTGTGGTTGTATTTGGTGTTCAGTTGTCTTGTGGTTACATGTTTTCTGTTTGTTCTTCTATATTTGTGATTGTTTACCATATTGTGATTTTTTAATGGTATTTTTTGTGTCGTTTTTGTGATCATTTTACATCCCTTTGGGGTTGTTTTTAGTTTTCTGTGGCTTTTTTGCTGTACATTTTTGATGTCTGTGGTGCTATTGATGGTTATTCGTGTCTGTGTTTTTTGTCTTCAATTTTCTGTCACTGCTGTTCTTTTTGCCCATGTAGTCAACTTGTGTTTATTTTTGTTGAGATTTCTTGTCTCTTTTTGTGGTCATTTCTCCCCTCTTTGTAACTGTTTGTGTCTTTTTGTGGTCACATATTGTGTCTGTGTGTAATTTTTTGTGTCTTCTTTTTAATCTCTTTGTGGTTGTTTTAGTCTATGTAGTCATTTTCCATCTTTTTGTATTTCTTTGGGCTTGTTTTGTATGTTTGTTTAACTTTATTTAAATCAGGTCAAACAAACTATCACAGTTTTATTTATTTTGAAGCTTTCAGACATTGCTATTGTCAGAGAGTGTCAGACACAGTTTTATCCCGATAAGTACGGCGGTGTTGTTTGACTAGAATAATGTGACTGGTCTTGATGCAGATCAGTTTGTCATCATTAGGACTGTAAGCTGCTGTATCTTCCTCTGAGAACTGCATGTTGATTTTCATACCAGTTCAGCTTTTGGGAGAAAACACATTCAACACATTCTTTCCTGGGAAAAATGTTCCCCTCTGAGTTTCTGACGGCCGGAGTGTGATTATGAGAAAGCATGATTTATTCTGTTCTGTTCAGTTCAGAGGAGAGAAACCAAATCACATCTCTGTGTGAAGCTACTTGTGATGTAAAATTCTGCACGCTGAATTAGACTGTTGTTTTTCACATTTGACATGTAGAGGAATGAAAGTCTCTTTATTGGATGTGCAGTCCGGGAAGGTAATTGTAATGGATTCACAAGGTAATATCGAGATCATGCCATTGTCTGTCCTTTCCATTACAGTTGAGTGAGACAATTACACACACACACAAACACTCTGAGTTCCCACATGTGGGAAGTTAATCAACACAACCCACAGCATAATTTAAGGCAAAATTGCCTTTTAAGAGGTTTGCAACTCAGGTACATCTCATGGTGTGCTGCTCGGTGAAAGGAAAACAGCATACAGGACTAACATCATTACCATATCTGATGACACTTAGAGAGGTTGTGGTAATTTTTCTTTGTGTTCTTTTGTTATTTTTCAGCTGTGTTCTTGCTGCTTTCATCAAACTGGAAAAGTGATTGGTCTTTTGTAGAAAAGTTCACGAATGAATGGGGATGTCAGAATAACAGAAATTTAGATGTCAGCACCAAACATTTCCCGATACAAAAAAAAATCATTTAGACGTATTTCATAATTAACTCTTATTTTAAATTTCTTTGACACACACACACACACACACACACACACACACACACACACACACACACACACACACACGCAAAGACAAAATGCAGTAATAAATTATATTTTGAGAGACTTAAAGTAAACTGTGGCAGCTGCTAATGTTTGGAACAAGCCCAGCTCGTGTTATAATTGCATTACCTTAAACAAATTAACATTAGCCAGTGTGTTAGCCTAAACAAGATAGCACTAGCAGCTATATTAGCCAAGCCAAGATAATGTTAGCCATTATGTTAGTCTGAGCAACCTAAAGCTAACCACTATGTTAGTCTAAATAGAACAATATTAGCTGCTATGTTAGTCCATACAGGATAATATTAGCTTGAATGTTAGTATGAGCAAGATGAAGTTAGCCTGTTAATCCTACCAAGATAATGTTAGCTACTACAGTAGCCTAAACAACAATATGTAGCTTCACAACAGTAGCCTAAATGAAATAAATTTAGCCACTATATTAGCCTAAACAAGATGTTATTAGCTGCTACATCAGACTAAACCAGATAAAACTAGCCACTACATTAATCTAAACTGGACAATTTTAGCCGCTATTTTAGCCTAAACAAGATTCTGTTAATGTTCTACAGTACGTATAGAATTAAATCATCAAGCTTAATGTTTTTTGAATATTCTGACAAATATTGCATTTTGGTTTTGCCAATATTGTTTCTTGAAACTTTGATGTCAGTGAAGCCCCTTACAGTCAGTCGCTATATTAGCTTAAAGAAAATAATATTAGCTTCCACATTACGCCAAACAAAATAGCATCCGCCGCTATGTTAGCCTAACTAGGCTGACATCAGCTTTTGTGAACACTGTGTGTGAAGCACGGCTACAACAAATGCAACGGTTTATAAATGTTGATACTTGGGGATGTGAATGTTATGACAACATATCAGCTTGAATTCTTTGTACATATCTGAATGTCTGCCTTTGAGCTACTTAGATCAGTTTGAGGTTGTCCCTCTGTTTGTTTCAAATGTAACACTGTTTTGCATACTGGCTTTTGGTGATTTGTCCCTGATTGTGGACTAAAAAGCAGACTATCTGATAATTAATTACTGTATTTCCTTCCAATCTTTTTCACATTTTCACAATGTCGGTGTCAACTTGGTGACAAATTATCAGTTCTTGTGACATTCTGAGTCATGGCAGGACATTTATGTCTTTTGTCACCTGGTGCACATCAGGGAGAAGCATCACAGCTGGAAATCTGATTACTTGGATGGAAATTGCATTCACAGAAAGAGGGAAATAATGACAATCTATAAAACCTGGATCTCATAATTATGATCTTGTAAGTTTAAATGAATAATGAGAGAGCAAACTGTTCTCAATAGAACACGAAAGAATGAATGACATGCACATATATAACATACTAACTAGAGATTCAACAACTCGATTAAATTAATTAGTTGTCAGGTATTTAATTAATTGCCATATTTTAATGTGGATTCATTGATTTAAGTGAAATTGTAATTAGCGTTTTCTCTTTTTTGAATAAATGATTAATCAAAAAAATCATAATTTTATAGCTAGATGTTGTAAAAGAATGAAGTACTGTTTGTAAAAATGCAGATTGTTATTTTTATTTAAAGTAATAATACTGTTTCACTGTGATTACACTGTTTATTATCTACAATTGTACAAAACCAAAAGCCATTTACCATTTTTCAGTCCATAAAATACATAATTTGTCTTTCAAATTATGGCAAATATCTGCAAAATACTTATGTTTTTGCTGATATTATTTACAGTTTTGGTCCATTTTTTAAAGGATAACATGTAGTGTATTTTACTAGTCATTTGAACAGTAAATAGTTTTTAAAGAACACAGTTAAAACTGTACAAAAAAAAAGACAAGAACATTTTATTACAGGGTGAGTTTAATCTCCGTTCATGTTTTACCTGCTACTGCCTTCAAGTTACTATAAGATATAATGAACTTCTTCAGACAGCATGTTAGAAATCTGACAGGGGCGTTTGGTATCCATTTTGAAAATGTTGGTAGAAAAAGGATCTTTCCATTTAGTTCTGAGGGATTTTTTTCCTTCAGTCCCTGAGATTGACATCCAGCTCATATAGAGGACCTGGACAGAGAAGGTTAGCAGAGCTTAGAAGCGAAACCAGTGTTGACTTTCAGGCTGAGAGTGAATTTAAAGGGTTTATAAAGTCCGTCTGACTCACTGAAGCCCCAGAAGAAACCTGCATTCCTCTTCAGCCTCGAATGGCGGCAGACTTCCTGCTGAGTCTGGAGGAGACGAAGGATAAAAATGCAAGAACGTTGTTGTTAAATATTCAATCAACATGCCGAGTCCATGATTTATTCAAGCGCTGCTGATTGCTCTGAACAATGGCAGCAGGAGATTGAGGGGCACCTGTGAGCCCACGCAAACTGCACAAACCAAAGTGTGCAAACAACTTTCTAGGGTTTTTTCTATGACTAGCGCTTCCCATGTACATTTAAAATCAGAGGTCACGCATACAGAAACATATAAATGCATCTTTTCCTGACAGCAACAGGTGGTATGACTAAACCTGCAGGAGCGTTTCCCCGAGAATCTCTGGAGGAACTCAGTGTGTTTCCACCGCAGGGAGCAGGGAAATTATTTTATGCAGCGCTGAACATTTCTGATTGATTTCAGCCCGTCTGTGTGAGTCATCTCACAAAATGGCTTGTAAAATCTATTTCTATGCAATAAACAAGCATTTCGGGCATTTTGAATCCACTTTGCTGCAGCTGCTTGTCTCTTTTCCCACAGTGACACTATTTGCAAAGCAGTAAAACACAATCAGCTCAGTCTATTCCTGTTGTTGCAGTGTCGCTTGTTCCTCACTTCATATGGAATCATCTTTGTGAAATTGTCTGCTTTACCGCTACCTGCTGGACTGAAGTGGAGCAGTTTGGTGTAGTCACTCGCAAAAAATGTTGGTTTTTCATGTCAGATCTGATTAGGTATATCATTGTCGGTCTGTAGATCTTGGTGCAAATGCAAAACAACCAGCAGCCTGAAGGAACGTTTTAGTAACCCAAATAGAAAGTTCCTGAGACAAAAAACTGCTTTTGTTTGTCTATGCATATTATAAATTGGTTATCTTGCAACATTTTACATTTAGAGGTTAAGTCAACTGTAATAGACTTCGTTTTTTTAATTTTTGAGGTGTTCTGGACTAAATAAATTTGATTATTTAGTAGATTGGTAGTAGTAGATTGGTAGATTTATCAGTAAACTACATAACTATAATCTGTCAAAGCAATGTCATTTTAAAGCAGGTAATTCTCTGATCTACATTGCAACAACTACAGGTCAATACCTGGTTTGTGTGTCTGCAGACAGCTGAAGATTTACACTTAAAATCGGGAACTTGTCTCCACTGCACTTGGACTTGTAGAAAACATGACAACAACCTCCTTTCCCTCTTTTTAGTAATATTTATGTTTGCATCTAATAAACTGATGCTATTAACATAAATTGAAAACAATGACAACAGTAAAAATCCAAACACAGTATATTGGTTTATGAGTCGTTGTTTATTACCAACATATCAAAGCCTATTTACACAGCATTTCTTTAAGGGTCATTCCAGAACTGAAGGGCATTTTATGTCCCACCCATCAAATTTCAAATATTCCATGCACAAAATACTAAAACATGCTGTCGTTGCGTAAATTTACTTGTCCTTAGACCAAATTTAAAAACTAGAAAAGAATGTTTGAAAATGTTTTTAAAAATACCAAATAAGTCTGGAGTATCCCCTAAAATGCCATTTTTCTCTTCTCCCACCCCCTTGATGACCAAATTAAAATGAAATTTAATTCTCATTTTTTTGTTTGTTTTTTTTCATTGATGTCTCTTGTAATCAATATAATATTTTAAATAATAACTATCATGCATGGAACATGTGTCCCATAACAACCCTGTTAGCAGAACCTTTTTAGCTGGTAGAAGAAGAAAACAGTGGATCACATGATATGCTGGAATTAACATCATCAAAAAGTTTTCCAAAAGAATGGGTGGAGCAAAGCTATGTCCTGTCTTCTATTTTTCATATTTTCATAACATTGTCAGCCTTGATTGAATGTCTCACTCTAGAGCGTTACGGACATTTCTGTCATTTCTTTTGGCGAAGTTGTTGAGTCAATTGTGTGGTTTCTGAATGAATCCTCCACAAAAGGCTGAAATAAACCAAGCGTGAATCCACTGAGCTTATGTTCATTGTGAAGTGTGAGCGATGGTGTGAAAGCGTCGGTGAACAGCTGAACAGACTTTGTGGACCAGAACAGGTGCAGCTGATGATCCAAACAGTTAAAGGATTCAACAAATACAGACAACAGATGACACAGAAGAACTTACCAAAAAATGGGTTTTTCTGCTTGCTTTATGTGAATAGAAAAAAAGCCTGAAAACAAGATGATGAAATGCACGTTGCGTTGACAGTGTCTGTCAGAAAAGTTTGACATTTGCAGAAAATATGCTGCTTTCTTGTTGAGACTTTGATGATCAGATCAATACCACTCAGGGAGCACTTTGTGTTTTTCTCACTGCAGATGTTCTGAAAGCAACAGCAGACATTTAGAAAAAAACAAATCGAATTTCAAGAGAAGAAATAAGAGCGTTATGGACATTTCTGATCTTTCGAAATTGTGCTCATAATTCTTTCATTGTGATATACTATATGAACTTTGGTATTATATGGGTGATGTTAATGGAGAGTGAAGTTAAATGACAAACTGTTAAACAATAAAAGTTTTTTTGTAGTCATAACGGAGCTAGACAGGAAATGTGTGAGAAGAGAGCAGGAGAATGTGGTGAAGGTACATCAGACAGTGAACACATCATTCAGTAAGTGAATGCATCACTTCAGCAGGTGGTCCAGTGAGTTCGCTCAAGCTGTTATATTCAGTTCAGTACAGAACCTGCCTGGACACAAGATCTCCAACCATCCATCAATTAGTTCACCATTATTTGTTTAAATTCTCTGACTCCTGCTCTTAAACGTGAATAGCTTCTGTCTTCTCTCCTCCTCTGTGACAGTAAACTGAATAATCGCTGGATTGTGGACAAAAAAAGACATTTGAGGATACCATCTCGGGCTTTAATAAACACAGATTTTTCAGCTTTTACTGACATTTCAGAGACAAAACCATTAATAGATTAACCCCAGAAATTATAAACGGATTAATCCACAATAAAAATGATTGTTATTGTAGCCATAACAGTGAATCAGAGTCTGAAAGCATTTGTCTTTGAGTGCTACTCCTCTTGGTGCATGGAAAATTCAAATACTACAACACAAAACTGCAGAGCATTTGGTAGTTAAACAACAACAAATTTAAAAAGTTAATCAGAACACTAAATATTAAATCTGACTGCAGAGATAAGGCCGTGTAAGCAACATTAATAGATTGCACAGGTTGAACTCTGTAACAAGTAACATGAACTATGATATTGCGCAATAATAAACATCACTAACAGATATTGTACATTGATAAAATAAAGTGTGAGACTAAAAGCATCATAAGGAGTGGTTGTTACAGTGTGAGAGGAATAAAAGAAAGACGTCACAGTGCTTATTTGAGTTTAGTGAGCTAATGTCCTTGAAGAGGAAACTTACTGTACAGAGATGTGATTAGTCGACTACTTGATTAAATGTAAGAACTCTCTCCAGGAAGCAACAGAAATACAAATCAGTTAAAACAATTATTGATATTTCATGAATGTATAACACTAGTTAACTGTTACTTCTAAGATGTTATGCAACCACTCCCCATGTTACTGCCAGGATGTTGTAAACCAGCAAGGTGGAGAGTAGGATGGATGATGTCTGATAGTAGTTTGGCTGTATTTTGGTTTAGCATGAAGAAAGCTTCTTTGGAGGCTCTAACAAAATAAACTAGCAGAAAATCATTCAGGTGTCAAAATGTGGAACTGCACAGACATTTAAAATTTGACAGGGTTATTGAAGAATGTGATAGTGGTGTTAAATTTGGGCAACGTATTCAATTTCTGAGTGTTTTCTTACTTCCAGACGAGTCTAAATTCAAATTGCATTTTTTTGACAAAGAAATTGGTCCTTAGGAACATCCCTACTCTGTACGTAGCAGCTCAGCAGCCTATTCTTTATTTATGAGTGTCTGATTGATTGTTTCTGTATTCTCTGCTGTTAAAAGGAAGCTTTCTACTGCAGGAAGTCAAGGCAGGCATGAGGTGTTTTTAATGTTTTCAGGAGCGACCTTGTAATCGTCCCTTTCAGCCTATTCATTGTGGTGTAGAATTTGATAAATGTGACCACAAAGTTAGCTCCCAAAGGCCTTTACTACGAAGCAGAACTTAAGTTTATCAAAGTACTGCGACGGTGGTGCACTTCTTCCCACATACATCTCCATGGTACCTTATAGTGAACAGCTAACCTGGTCCAGAGCTGCTTATGTTCCACATAAGAGATCAGCATGTATTAAAGCTCCTCCTACTGACGAACTCTTGGAAACATGTCATGAGCATTAGAAGATCCAGTGGAGCTCAGATGCACAGATAGTGAGAGAAGAAGATCAGAGTTTTACAGCTGAAAATGACTTCAAAGCCATTTTATTGCTCTGTCTGCCATTATAGATCCTAAAACAAAAACTGGTCAGAAACCATTAAAGTCTTTTAGCCTGATTGCTGACCTTATCAGATTTGCAATGATCCTATTTATATTTAAATTATGTCCTTATGTCATTTTTTTTTGCTTGTTCTCAGACCATTTAACGCTGCAGGGTTGCAACTAACAATACAGATGTGTTAGTCAGAAGAATACAGCTAAGCAACATGTTTGTTTAATGAAATGTAAAGTAGTAAATATTGTTCCATCTACTCCTGTCTTAATAATTTGGTAGTTATATGGATAAACCTGTCATTTTTCTCTCTTCAGTTGTTTGCTGGTTTCCCCTCTGCTTTCACTGCTGAACCTGTGTTACCTTTAGTCTGTATTATGAATTTAAAATCGCCATGTTTCTAATATAGTTTTCTCTTGGTTTGCAAAATATGTCACTCTGGTGCCAGTAGACCTGTTTATATCTGTGTCATCTGTTGGAAATTCCGCCTCTTTCATGTGAAGGCGCCGACAAACTCTGGTTGACTTACCGAGTTGATAAGCAGCTTAACCTGATTTGTGATTGTTAGGTTAAGGGAAGTCAGATAAGGAAAAGATACCCTGGATAACTTGAACTTGCTTCGTAGTGCAGGACCAGTTCAGTTAGAACAATGGAGGTCTGTTATGTTAGCCTACATATTTAATTTTACATTGTGGATGGAGATGTTGCTACTCAAGGAGAATTTTGAGAGGAGAGAAAAACTGGAGCTTGTTGTCCACTTCGAGTTTAACCAGTTAGCATTGAGACCCATTTCTCAGTACAGAACCTGGAGTAGTTTTCTCCCTTATAATCAGCTCTGAATGAGGTTCTGCAAGGATCATTTGCTGTTGTACTGTTATAAAACCGCCTGCAACTTCCCGCGGTAGAAAACAGTCTTATAAAAGCACTTTTCTCTATCAACATGTGTCTTTACAACACAGATTTAACAGTATGTGACAACCTCAACAATAAAAGCACCCTAAGAGCAGAGTACTCCACCAAGGCTGCTCAGTCATTGTATCATTTCCGACGGCTGAAATCTTGAAAAAATTTGTGGCACCATGGAATGTGGCTATTTCATATAGACATGCCCACAGACAAAATGACGCTACGCTGAGCACAGACATCTCTTATGCGTGTGTATATTATGTACGGATACCGAATCGCGTGACCTAAATATGTAGCAGGCAGAATTGATGGGACTCGGAAACACCCCCACAATTTAATCAATTCTTCCTTGTATCATTTCTGATGGATAAGTCCCAATAAGTCCACAACGGTGGATTTTTAGTGGAATCGCATTCATGTAATCATCAGCAGGCAGCTGACGTAATGTTCACTTGTTGTCATAGTTACAGTGATGCCGTTCTGCTATCTTGCAATGACACAGAAATCTTTAACAAATCCATGGATCCAGACTATAAGCTGCATCACTGCCAAAATTTAATCACTTGGTCCTCGTGTCATTTCTGACCTTCCCTGAAAATATCATCCAAATCCATTAGTCTGATTTTGAGCAATGTTGCTAACAGACAGACAAACAGACAGACAAATGGATGCCGATCATCACATACTTACGCCGTTTCTTGACGGAATAATTAAAGGACATGTGGATTAATAGATTTTTTTCATCCCTGTACTGAACATCGCTGTCAGTCGCACCAACAGTATCTCATTTGTAGTGTTTTCACCACATATCTCTGATTTGTGTTAAATGAAGCGTCTCCTCCTGGACACACTGTGTTCACATCATAATGGTGTTTTTTTTCCCAAAGCCTTTGCCATAATTATAACGAATAATTTCAGGATGATTCGACCTCACAAATGAATTGAAACTGTAACTGGGGTCAATTAGAATTACGAATCTGCCGGTGAATAAGGAGTTGTTTGAGTGGCTGCGGACCAATTTTAATCTTCTCATATGAATATACCAATAGTCTTTTACAGGCTGATAGTTCAACAGCTCATTTAGAACATTTTTCTTCTTTGGTTAGATCACAATGGTATGTTTTTCCATTCTCCTCATGTGTAGTTAAATGCTTAGCAAGCTGCTGAACGTTCCCGTCTATCAAGGGGAGAAAATACCAAAAGAAAACAGAGCAAATATACTATTCAAACAACCTCTGCCAAATGTCCTTACCTGTGTCCCTGACCTGCTGCTGAGTCCTCGCTGTGCCGAGCATTCAACCGGTCCTCAATTAGCTTTGTGGAGCACAAATAATGGTCTGAAATGTTCCTTTACACTTTGACCTCTTGCTCACAGATTCACAGGAGGAAGAGCTTAAAATGACCTCAGAATAATCGTACATGAGCTTATTCACCTCGTCATGTTTGTTACTTGGAGCTTTTGTAGGGATGCAATTATAGCTGTGATAATAATAGTAATGTATAATAAGTAAGACAGCAGATGTTTACTGCTGCACTGTGTTAAGTGATATTCCTACATCTCTGTAGGCTTTAGAAGGTACCATGGCTGTACAGTCTTTTTTTTTTTTTTTTTTTTTTTTTAACATTTCTTGTTGCTTTATTGGACCCTCCTGAAAGAAAATACAGCAGATTTTAGTGAATCAGAGAGACTTTAGTAACATTAAACCCATTTTCCAGCTGTTTTGGTCCAACGTTGTACTTTATTTTTGAAAAAAACAAACAAAAAAACCCCAATTCTATTTCAAGTTTAACATTTTCTCATGAAAGCATCACAGAACCTCAGTTCATGGTGTAAAGTGAAGATGACACTTGAACCAATTGATATAAAAGAATAAATTATTGAATTTACTCACCTCTGAAAGGGCTGTGCTCCACAGTTGTCTTTGAAATAATTCCGTCACTATTTTAGTTTTGTTTAACAGCAAACCGACTAAAATACTACTTATACAACTTTTTATATTTTACATTTCCTGATTGAAATGCTTCCTCTCTACAAAGATTCTAAATTTCTGCCCGTTTTTTGAACTCGATCCAGTTTTAAATAATTGTGTGATCTATGTTAATCTATACTGATCTATATTTTTAACTGTCAACATTAAATTGTGAATGAGTCTATTTAAAATGTTTAATCTGTGTTCTTTACTGTATTGTAACGTGCTTTGAATTGACCCAGAGTATGAAATGTGCTATAGAAATATAGAAATACTTATATTAAAATACTTTTAATACTTATATTAAAATAAATGCTTATGGTGTATAAGTTGCTAATAGGTTTGAGATTCACATTTTTATCATATGATAGAGGCTTTAGTAAACCCAGAAAAGACAGAAAGATGTTCAACAGTGTATTCATGTTTTTTCTTGCATAGATACATACATGCACTACCAGTCAAAAGTTTAGACACACCTTCTTATTCAATGCTGTTAATTTATTTGTATTATTTTCTACATTGTAGATTAATCCTGAAGATAAACACTTTTTTGTTTACAACAAACAAAAAATACTTCTATGTGTATTCTTTTATAGTTTTGATGTCTTCAGTATTAATCTACAATGTAGAAAATAATTAAATAAAAACCACTGAATGAGAAGGTGTGTCCAACGTTTTGACTGGTAGTGTACATGCATATATACAAATACATATATACATTTTTGTAAGCCCCAAAAGAGGTTTTCGCCAGCACATTGATGATTAGAAAACCCTTGTGCATTTATGTTAGCACATGAATGAAAGTGGGAGTTTTCATGGAAAACATGAAATTGTCTGGGTGAACCCAAACTTTTGAACAGTAGTGTATCTGTTAAATGTTGAAATATACAAATTCAGTTTTTAATACAGGGTGCTAATTATTAGAGCTTAAAGCAGAGTGTTTTCATGCTCTGGTAAATGTTGAGATGTTGGGGCATTTTAATTTAAAACATATCTTCTTTAAGATAAGTGGAAAGAAAACATCCAAAATACACATTTAGTGTTTGTTTTATTACAGTTTGTCTATTTGTGTGTGCAGATTTCAATTATAATACAAATCTTAAAGAGCTGTTTAAAGTCAGAAATGTAAACTTCACAAAACCTACAAACAACATTGAAGTTATGTTCTTTTCTATATACACTGCCAATCCCCCCAAAAAGTTACACACGAATATTTCATTGGACCGCCTTTAGCTCTGAGAACGACACACATTCGCTGTGACATCATAAGCTTCTGCAGTGTCACAGCATTTATTTCTGTCCAGATCTGCATTAATTTTCTACCAAGATCTTATATATATTGATGATGGGAGAGTCAGAACACTGTGCAAAGTCTTCTCCAGCACATCCCAAAGATTCTCAATGGGGCTGAGGTCTGGACTCTGTGGAGGACAATCAATGAGTGAAAATGACGTCTCATGCTCCCTGATCCACTCATTCTTAATGTGAACCCCATGAATCCTGGCATCGTCATCTTGGAACATACCCATGCCATCAGGGAAGAAAAACTCCACTGATGGAAAGACCTGATCACTCAGTATATTCAGGTGACCTCATTCTTTGGGAACATAACGTTGCTGAACCTGACCAACCCCAGATCATAACCCTAACCCCCACAGGCTGGTAGGCACTAGACATGATGAGTGCATCACTTCATCCACCTCTATTCTAACCCTGATGTGCCGATCACTCTTAAAATCTTAAGAAGCATATTTAAAAAAGGCTTAATACGCTTATTTTTTCAAAAACAATCCCATTTACATCCTCTGTATCTAGACTGAAGTAAAAGCTCCTGTGTCAACACACAATCTAAATATACCCACACAGAACAACAGCTACACGACCATCTTGTTGCTGAGCTGAAGGTGAGAACAGGTGGGAAAGTCTTGTCTTTTAGCAGCTCCAACTGCAGCTTGCTGCAGGAGCAGAAATGCCAACATCTTAGCTGTCAAACGCTGCTGCACCGCTGAGCCGAGCCTCCGTCACAAAGGTCAGAGGCTCTGACAGCTGAAGCACTTCAAAGTATTTCAGGGAGGAGCTCGGACAGCCTGACAGCAGCAGCTCAGATCTACAGGTGTAGTCAGGTACACAGAGTCCACACTGATCAGCACAGTTTTTATTCCATGTTACACTAATACTCCCCTGCAATTCAGGTGAAACACCGTACTTTTTATTCGGAGCCTGTGAAGAGCCTTAAAAATATCAGCGATGTTACAGATGAAACTAATCAATCAGCTGACATTTAAACAGTGAGGCAGCCGGCAGGAGGCTGTTAACTCACAAAGCTCAGAAGCAAGAAGTTCCAGCACCTGCAGACTGGACTACCATGGATCCAGGACCACAGCTCCCAGTGGGATCAGTACAAGCAGCAGTGGAAGACAACATGAAGCTAGTTTGACTTTATTTAGATGGATAATGTTATACAGCTTCTTCTACTTTTAAGAGAAACTGTGATACCAGCGACGTTCTTGGCTCAGAATGGGCCTTCGGGAGGCAACTGTGCAGGACAGAAAGCAGGACCCCTCCGTGAATAAGTCTGTGCTTCATTATTTGACAGAAATCTATAAATTTGTCTGTTATTTCTGACCATCTGTTGAACAATAATCCCTATAAAGTAAATGAAATTCTAGTAAATGAAATCCAAATTACCAAACTGGCAAAAAAAAAATAAATAAATTTGGCATTGGTAATTTTCCCCAACATAACTGCACAAGGGTTTTCTAATTATCAGTGAGCCTTTCAACACCATTATCTAACACAATGTAGCATTAGAACACAGGAGTGATGGTTGCTGGAAATGTTCCTCTGCATCTCTATGGAGATATTCCATTAAAAATCAGTCGTTTCCAGCTAGAATAGTCGTTTACCACATTAACAATGTCTAGACTGGATTTCTGAATAATCTAATGTTATCTTCACTGAAAATGCTTCTCTTTTAAAAATAAAGACATTTCTAAGTGACCCCAAACTTGAATGGTAGTGTATGGTCTGCTTAACCTATATTCAAGTGATGTTTAAGTCATTTGTATATTGTTCTTATATGCTGAATTATATGTTACCAATTTGTTTTGTAAAAAAATCCGATGAAAGGTTTTAAATGCACAGAGAACTATTACACCTGCACAGTTAACATTAGGTGCTCATATGTAAACTCATTATAACAGGTGGATTAGATCCTACAGCCTTGGGCCTTGTTTACACTAATAAGGACATTTTGCAAAACTAACTAATTCCTCTGTGTTTCCTCTCATCCATATGCAAACCGCATCTGACGTTACTCAAGCAGACCTTTTTTCAAAGGTGTAGGTTTTTAAAAACTCTGGTTCGTGCATATCCAAGTGGACGTGAAAAACAGAGAGTTGAGAAGCGAATATGTCACACCTCAGCTGTTGATTTGTGTGATGAGCACGATCCTGAAGCGACAGCAATAACAGACTTACTGGTATATACTGTATGTACTGGTTTCTTTACATGTTACAAGACAACACCTTGGCATCGCTGAGCCGCTTCACCAGCATGCAAAAACCTCTGCATCTACATCTGGTATATGCTGAACTTGATACTGATGAAACGCTGGCATCCTCATCACAACATTTGTAGTTGCATTGTCATGTGTGGAGATATTCTGTAAAACAATGTTTGTGTGGACTTTTTTTTCAACAGCGGCGGAGGAAAATTTTAATATCACTGCGGATGAGAACTTAATTTGATGCCCAGCATTAAAAACATCAGTAGCAGCCCTGAGAGGATTCTACAGCTGCCTGTAATTATAAGCGTGACACCTTTGTTTTTTTTTTGTTTTTTTTAAATTAGTTTGCATGTTCATTTACACTGAGCTCATCTGTTTTCTTTCTCAAAGGTGAATAGCTCATTTATTCCTAAAGCTTGAAATTGTTGCTTTGTGCTTCAAGGCTAAATTTAGATTTCCTCAAACACCAGCTTTTGTTTTGCTTATTTAATTTGCTTTGGAATTTTCCCTGCAAAACTTAAATCATACCTATAGGAAGTTTAAATAATGGTGAGTGGAAGATAAACCAAGAAATAATGAAGGACTGAGCAGTTATCATGTCAAACTGTTGCTATCAGTCAGTCGACATTTGACTTCTGTTAAAAGCTGATGTTCGCAGATGTGAATGCAGGTGATTAATGAATGCATTGTTATTTTTTTGGTTTATATATGTTGTTTTTTATATGGATCAGCTCCAGATAAATAGCAGCCACACTATCTCTCTACACTGAGCACCAAAGCATGAAGGAGTGTGATGCTGTGTGACGTTTGGGTGGATGGTTTAGTCTCAAGATTAAAAAAAAAAAAGCGTTTCTTTATATAAAGTATTCTTAATAACCCTTCTGCAAAATTAAAGACAACTTTAGGATTTTTTTTTAAATGTAATAGAAACCACATATGTTGACTAGAGTAATTAAAATGCTCTGATTTCAGCTTCTTAAATGGGATATGTTCTGTTTTCTTTCCTCTTCTATGATAACAACTGAATATCTTTGGTCTGTCCATAAAACAAGACATTTCAGGACGTTATGTTGGGCTTTAGGAAATGCTCATGAATATTTTTCAGCACTTTCTGACATTTTATAGACCAGACAACAAATCAGTTAACTGTGAAAACAACTGACAGAATAATCCACAATGAAAATCATCTTTAATTGCAGCCCCAGTGCTGAGTATTTTAGAGGGAAATCACGACTGTGGAAAATGATGCTGTTGTCACAAATACTATGTTGTTTATTCATTTTATATCTAGACTGGGAAAAATAATTTCAGTCTTTGCAGGCACTTCAAAACAGCACCCTCCTGTAAGATGAAATGGTTTTGTTTAAACAGTAAACCATTATGTTGTTTGCACAATTATTCCAGTAAGAACTGAAGTTTTGGTGGAAAAAGCCTGTACTTGCTACTGATTTATTTCTTGGCCACTTCCAAGAAACTAGTCTGAGATAAAGCAGCTGACGTCAAAGTAAACACCCTCATATCTCAACAGCTTTACAATTATACCTCCAAGGTTATAGCAGCCACCAAACAATAAAAATGGATTTTTCACCATATAGGACATTTAATGCCTCGTGGATTGACCGTTTAAAAGGTTGTAATATGAAGCTCCAACATGCGATCTGTGGTTAAGAGGTTTATTTATTTTTCTGTCAATCTTTGCTACAAAAGCTCAAGCAAGGCCTTAAATAAAGCTTTGTCCAGAATAATTCACTGACAAACAAAGAATTGTGTTAGGTGGACACAGCATGGCCAAAAGAGACAAATCCAGTGGACATTTGACAAGATTCAAATGTAAATCATATTTCATTTTAGTCTCTATGTCCTCTTTTGTGAACATATTCAGCAGAAATCGATAACTCACAGATTGGATTGGGACATGAGGTAATCTAGCTGAAATACAAGGCCTCCCGTCATCTCATTCAAAGATGAACAAAGACGGACGTTTAGATCTCAGGATGTCTTGATACCACATTGCGCCTGCAGTGGTTCAGAACCTCAATTTACAACCTGAATGGATCCAGAGAGGTCTGAAAGGTCCCAGTATGAAGACTAATGAGGCAGAATGAAATATGACAAATACGATGCAGATGTTAGATAGACTTCAGGGCGCTTGAGATGTTGCCGTTGAGCTTGATAAATGGGTTATTGTGAAGGGCATCGCGGTTGTAGAAACATGAAATGATGTTACTAAATGATTCATTTGGCTGCTAATCTTACAATATGTTTTCCTTTTCTGCCACTTGTAGCTATTTTCACTTATTTTTCAGTCTATGAATAAAAGGAATATATGACATTCAGTCCCACAGAGCCCAAGGTGAAGTCTCTAAATTGCTTGAGTTGTACAAAAGCTGAATGTATTCAGTTCAGTATTTGACACAGAATATATGAAAGAGAAGCAGCAATCAATCACATTTAGAAAGAAAATATCTGACATTTTTTACTGAAAGATTACTTAAAATTCTCTAGGGAGCTGCAGATTATATTGTGTTCGGTATTTGTGTAGATATATACAATAAATATCTTCAAGGCAAGTCAGATAATCGATTTCCAACAACAGGCTAATGCAAAGGCCATAGTATAGAACATAAAAATGACAAAACATACTAGAAACGCGAGCGAATACTGTGGTGTACATACGATACAGTGTGTGGGTTTATACATCTAGACGTGAATTTGCAAGTATATTTCATTTTTTAGCAATTCCTGATTTCCATCCAAATTTTAGACACACTGGAGAAGATTAATTGTGGAATGTACTTTTATCCATTGGTGTTCTGTGAATATTAAGACTTGGCGCTAGTTTTCCATCTGGGTTCTGTTAACCACTACGGAAGAAAAGAGCATCTTAAAGCAAAAAAAAGCACTGAGAAAGCACAGTTCTCCGCCAAGGCTGCTCAGTCGTATCATTTCCAATGGCTGAAATCTTGAAAAGATTTGTGGCAGAAATCACGGCAAAATAGAATGTGGCCATTTAATATAGATGTACCAACAAACAAAATGACCTTGTGCTGAGCACAGGCGTGTGTTATACATGTGTACGTTGTGTACAGATACTGAATCACATGAGTAAATATGGAGCGGGAATTGATGGGACTCGGAAACGCCCCCACAATTTAATCAGTTGTTCCTTGTATGATTTCCGAGGGATAAGTCCGCAACAGTCGATTTGTAGTAGGATCACAATCATGTGATCATCAGCTGACGTAGTGTTCACTTGTTGTCATAGTTACAGTGACGCTGTGCCGCTATTTTGCAATTATACAGAAATCTTTAACAAATCCATGGATCCAGACCATAAGCTGCATCACTGCCAAAATCTAATCCCTGTGTCATTTCTGATCTTCCCTGAAAATTTCATCCAAATCCATTAGTCCGTTTTTGAGTAATGTTGCTAACAGACAGACAGACAGACAGACAGACAAACAGACAGACAGACAGACAAATGTACACTGATCGTCACATAACTCCGCCGTGTTCCTTGGCGGAGTAATAATGTAAAAGCACTTAGAGATCCTGGTGAAGGCTACGCTGTCTTCGTCGCTCCAGCATGTCATCTGACAATTTGCAATCTCTTCAGGGGAGGTTTTATCACGCTTTCTGTGCACTTCATTACATTTTCTTTTCATTCATACACAAGCTTTTCCACTTCAGTCGGTTCTCAGTGTTTTCAGTCAAGTTTTCGATACACACAGTGAAAGAAAGTCATCAAAATATGTTGATCTGGATGTATTAAACTGTGATCTAGTTGCAAAAAAATCATTTCCTGCTTCCTTTATCTGAGCGCAATAAGGGTGTAATTAATTGGACTTTAGTTTGTTGTGTAAGCCACATTTAGTGTTTGTGTCTCTGCTGGTTTATTTTTTTCCTTCCTTTTGCCTGGTTAGGTTTTGACATGAGCGAGAGCTCATCTCTTTTGTCAAGCATCTTGCCTCGATAATGGCCTTTCTAAGTGCTATTGAATGTTTTATTATTTATTCTATTGATTAATGGAGTAATGTTTTTATTATAATAAGCAGTAGTAAATAAACATACACAAGACAATAACACAGGTCTTTTGAAATGAACTTATAACTTGTTTCCTAAACAGAGTTCAGATAAGATATTGGCTCTGAGCAAAAGTTAGAGCAGAGGTTGAAGCATATTCTGATATGCGCAATGACAGGCTTCCAGAATTAGTCAGAATCTGGCAAGAACTCAAAAAATGTCCAAAAAATATTTGACATTATCGGTTAGCTGGTTAGACAGCGATTTGATAAAGTTAAAATGGCGTGAATGAGGTTTGACGTAGCTTAGTGAAGTAGCGTGTCAGACGTTGCTGCCTTGTACTCGTCGATTAGGAAAGTCTTTCTTCAAAAACAGGGCTGCATATTTTGCATACAAGGAAGTTACAGAAGAGCTTTTCTTGATGTGCACTTATGCTGCTTTAATGATACGGGTCATTCTACAGGGCTGATAAGGGCCGTTTTTATCTTAGCACTATTAGCGGGAACCTAAGCCTGATTCTTTGTTTACATTCACTGTCACAGATGTTGGAAGTGAGAATAATTTTTTAAAAATGAAGTCAGCATTATCAGTCACTATGTGATTAATTTATTATAAAACTGAGCATGCTCAACATTTGTCCTGTGCTAACGTGGTTGTTTTAAACCGCTGACATATTATATAAACCTCAAAAGTGTCTGTTATATATGTTACTGGGATATAGAAATACGACCATAATTGACCCAGGCTTGATTCAGAATATGTGCAGTGGCCGGAGGTTATTAGTCATCAAAGAAGACATTGTCATGGTGCCCCTGTACTAGCTAAACCTTCAACAATGCTCTTTGCTAACTAGTAAGAGGCCCCACCTGGTGGTGCAACCAGGTACTACAACTCATTTACAGTACTTCAAGTGTATTATAAGTTGTACTGGGTATTGATAGATTCTAAACATTAAATGACTTGGATTGGATTGGAAAAAAAAAACTTGTTTGGGGACATCGTTCAGGTATCAAAATTGCAAAGGAACACATAAACACTTTGCTGCTTGCTCTATGTAATCAGTGTGGAGAATTTCTGTGTAATTTTGAAGTGCCTTTCAAACCTGAAGCAGTTTGAGCAATCAGACTTGGCTTGTTCTTAAATGCTTCTTGGATGCATTTACACTTTTTGTGATGTTGGGTAACATTTCTATTCACAGTGTAAATGGTACCACTCCCTTTTTTTGTTCTCTTTTGTGCTGCTGGACAGCACAAGTGCTGCAAAAGTAAAACCTCTCTGCTCCTCTTTTAAATATAACTAATCTTCTAAATTACACTTATTCAGATTTATAGCTGTTTCTTTTCTTGTGGCTCTGTAGGGCAAAAAGCCTTTCTGGAAGCATTTGAATCATGCTGGCATTTTCTGTTATGGATGCAGGTAAACCCGAACCAGTTTCTTCATATTAAAAGGGTTTATCTTCATTTTGAGAACCAGAGCTGATGTGGCAAAGCCCCGTTGCAATAACTGGAGGAGAAATTGTATTTAAACCATTAATACAGAGGATTTCTGCTTTGTACAGGTCAATATTTGATATTTAATTACCGGTAATCAGCAGTATCAGCTCAGTGTACTGGGACGCCAGTAAATGAGACTAATCTTGATTTTAAATAGTTCATCATACATGAAGTGCCTCAAACCTGAGCTGTTTTCATTATCGTGTCCTTGTTCATCATCAAAGAGCAGAACAACAGCAGGTTTTCTTTCTTCTTCTCTTTCAAACACTTTGACTCAGGAAGAGGGAAAAAAATCCACCCTTGTTTTATTTGGTTCTGTTTGATTTATGGCCCTGATCTCTGCCTTTTCTCCTCCTCTGGTTTCCATGGAGCCCAAATTTAATGTGAAATGTCCGTAATCCCCGGAATTGGAGATATTGAAAAATGATTAATGTGACACTCTGCTAAAATCAAAGACACCACTCTGGGTCTCATAAAAAGAACAAACCAAACACTTACGGTGTTTTTCTTGTTTTGCTGTTTCCTGGTTGTATTTTTCCTCATGGGTCTTTTAAATTGAACTGAAGAGACTGAAAGGCTTTTTTATCGACTGTGCAGCTGTCGCCCTGTCGTGACAATAACCTTTCAGTCGGTTTGTTTGATGAACTCTGTCAAAGGGCTCAGGGCACATCTGTGCTGTTCTCACTGCTGATTCTCTGAGAGCACAAAAAGGACAAAAACACTTCTGAGATGACTTTCTTTAAAGTGATGTTTGCGATGGCTTTATTTTTGTATCAGACTGAACGCTGCGTGGTGCAGCTGTGCTGCCAGTGAAGAGTGAAATTGAATAACAAACCTGTATATGCCTCTATAGGTATGTCATTTCCATCTTGCACATCTGTTGTAATGTGACATCATGGGAATACATTTTTGTAAATTCACTTTTTTACCTGATGGCAAAGAGTTTGATGAGAATGTCATCATGTCCTTATGGTAGATATAGTCAGCTGTGCATAAATGAAAACATTTATTTTGAGGTGCTAGTGGGGTAATTTTAGTTACTGCTGGACATCAAGCAAGCTAAGCTAATTGACAGCCATCTTTAGTGTTATGTAGTACTGTGCAAAACTCTTATTGCACCATATGTTTTTCTGTTTTAGCAAGGTTGTGTAATTAAACATCTCGTTTTCCATGGTCTTTAGTAGCCCTCTGAACCCTCAAACCCTCCCGTGGGTTTGAAAGGCAACTTTTTTGTTCTTGTTGTCTTTTAAATTGCAAAAATGACACCATTCATTATAACAAGAAAATGTAAAAGCAGGTGAAACTGACAGTCTTTGAACTAATTGTGTAACTTTTGGCTTCGTCTGGAAAAATGACAAAATCTTAGCTTCAAGTCAGAGTTGGGTTTTTGTTTTTTTTTGTTTTTTTTAAATCAAAATCATCTTGTTTTCAATTTTAAAAAATGCCAAAAAATTAACATTTTACAGTAGCCACAATTTGAAAATAACAAAAAATGTTGAAGTGCTTATCACAACTGAGAAACCATTACTGCACTAGGATGAACTGCAGGTTGTGTTTACACAGAGCCGATAGGGGCTAAGCATAGAGACAAACAAAAACAACTTAGTAAAATATCTTTTTTATGTAGAGCTACTATTATTCCAGTATTGCAGAGACTTTTTAGGTCTCTCTACTTCTAGTCATGGCTGTGCTGTTTCCATGGACGTCCAAAACTTTATATTGCTGTGAAAAAAGAACCCACAGTCAGGAAAACTTAAACAGGAGCAAAAAAAAAATCCCAGAAACTGCAATGAGTTCAGAGGTTTGAAATACAGTAGAAACTGCAGGATATATGTGCACAGCTTTTTAAAAAAATGACAACTACAATATTCACAACAAAATGGCTTCTACAGGCTGTGCTCAGTATTTAGGATGACCTCCTTTTGCACTGAGCACATGTGGAACTGTTTTCTGCAGTAGTCTTGTGGTATCTCACACTAAGCTTCTTTCAGCACTTCCCAGTTTTTTTCTTCAGACTTGGGCTGTATTTTGTTTACTTTCTTTGTGCACTTAATCGTGTACAGCTTCTACAATATCCAGGTGTGGACTCTGTGGAGGTCAGTCCAACACTGTCAGGGTTCCTCTTCTTGGTTGCCAGGAGACCCTTCCTGGTCAAACTTCTCTGGACTAAATAGGGATATCAACTTGGCATCCAGATGCTGACTGAGTTCTTGATCAAGGTTTCTTTTGGTGTCTTAAATAACAAACTTTTCATCAGATGCTGACTATTCTCTTGGCCTTCCACTCATTTTTTTGTCCTTCCCCTCTCCAGATTCTTCTAATTTCTTTATAAAAGTTTGAAACTTGAATATCCACTGATTTTCTGTTTTTTGTTTTTTTTTCCTTTGAGAGTGGCCTTGCTGATGTGAAATTACAATTTTATGTCTTTTCAAATTGTGGAATCTTTGACATTTTGAATGGAATGATGTGACTAATGCTTGGTTTTGTGCATCAGCAAGCGTTCGGTGAGGTAAACTCTTACAATATGTGTATGTAATGCTCAACGCCAGTTACCTTTCGACATGTCAAAGAAACCTGGCGTAAAACAACAGAAGATTGGTGCCATAAATATTATTCTGTCTGCTCAGTGGGTTTAAGACAAGTACAAAGGGAGGTCACATTAAACACTTGCCACTTATCCTCTAAAAACAGGTTGAAATGCAGATATTTTTTTTGTTTTTTAAATACTGTGTATATGCTTCCTGTATACTAAGAGAAGCATATGTACTGCAGTTATAATCCTGTGAATACAACAAACCTAATGGTGGGCCTCAGACTTTGGCAAAGTGCTGTATTTAAAGTGCAGATATGAGCATCATTTGAGTCTTTTATCTAATTCTAAATCTATAAGACAGTTCAGGTGTCCAACCACATCTCTCGACATTAATAATTTTAGTTCTTTGCATTATTTTCCATTACCTGTCCATGCTAGCAGCTGTGTGAGACTGAACAAGTAGATTCTGCTTGGAGCGAAATGCTAACATCAGTATGCTAACCCTGCTAACATCCTAAAACGCAGATTGAAAGTCCATCATAGTCAAAATTAAATATTGTTGTTCCTGAAGTTCGACCATAAAATTCCTTTGACAATAAGCATTATTTGCACATCAACAGTCAAACAAGCCACTGGAGATGGATAAAATAAAATCATAAAGTTAAGTCTGGTGCAGCATAGAACATTCTCATAAATGTTACGGCCAGCGCCTTCTTTCCTGCGTGTGTGTTTTAACCATATATGGTGGCTATGCAAATAGGGCTGTGTGATCCCCACTCCCTGGTCCCCCACTCCCTCTTTTAAAAGAGTTGGCAGTTTTCGGTTGGTCAGCCTGGTGAGCGCCGCACCAATCGCAGGACTCCTGGTTGCAGTCACGCCTCTGCTGTCGTGGTCCAACCAGAGAGTGGGGATCACACAGCCCTATTTGCATAGCCACAATATATGCTTAAAACACACACACAGGATAGAAGGCGCTGGACGTAACATTTATAAAAATGTTCGGTGCTGCACCGAAAACTGCCAACTCTTTTAAAAGAGTTGGCAGTTTTCGGTTGGTCAGCCTGGTGAGCGCCGCACCAATCGCAGGACTCCTGGTTGCAGTCACGCCTCTGCCGTCATGGTCCAACCAGGGAGTGGGGACCATACAGCCCTATTTTCATAGCCACAATATATGCTTAAAACACACACACAGGATAGAAGGCGCTGGACGTAACATTTATAAAAATGTTCGGTGCTGCACCGAAAACTGCCAACTCTTTTAAAAGAGTTGGCAGTTTTCGGTTGGTCAGCCTGGTGAGCGCCGCACCAATCGCAGGACTCCTGGTTGCAGTCACGCCTCTGCTGTCGTGGTCCAACCAGAGAGTGGGGATCACACAGCCCTATTTGCATAGCCACAATATATGCTTAAAACACACACACAGGGTAGAAGGCGCTGGCCGTAACAATAAAGGATAAACGTTATAACAGATATCACACAATACAAACCAAATATAGTTTGTGTAATCCATAATTTATGTGTGTAATATTCATTATCTAATAACTGTTCAATCTAAAGATAATAACATTCATTGTAGGTCTGGGAGATGCTCAGCTTTTTATTGTAATAAGTTGTGTAAGTGATAATATTTAATTATCTGCTGCCAACTGTGACAAGAATCTTGGTACTGCAATGATTGTATTAGACAGAACTTTGAAGAAACACGTTAATGACTTCTCTATTAAAACTGAAATTGTTCTTATATTCAAGCCAAAGTTATTAAACTAACTTGAACTATAAATCAAAATTTCTTGACATTTCACATTTTGTGCCTGTTCTTTTAATGAATGTAAAATAGTTTGATTTGGACTAAAGTGGGCTGTAAGCAGCAATGTTATTTATGTAGCAACATTGTGATAATATCTGCATAAATGTAGATGTTTGTAGGTCACTCCAGCATTTACAGATTTAGAAAAGGAACTGAGACTTTATTTAAAATCTGATAGAAAACTTAAGTGTAAAAGAATTTATGATTATGTAGATGTACCCTTCATGACAGTTCTTACATTTCAGTTTGGATTCTAGTGGCAAACTGATAAACTTACTGATATCAGCCTGAACAGACGCTTATTTCTGTGTTTCCGATTCATTTCTAAATGGAAGTGACTGAATGTGTGGGCAGATGCAGCAGCTGTTGCTTCTCTTCATTAGCTGGTCAGTATTTGTTTACAGGTTCATCTCCACGGCGTCTTCCCACCGACTCTCCTCTCCCTGTGCGTTCCCTGTTCAGGTTAAACAATGTGCTGCCAGGTTACTAATGAAATGTCAATTACCAGCGTCATCCATGTGTGGGAAAACCCTCTGTTTAATTTGTCTGCTGTATCAAAAGAGCCAAATACAGCCGCTGTGGTCAAATCAATCTAAAGGCAAACATCCACCTTCAGCCAGGTTTTAATTGTTTCCTGTGAGTCACTGCCTCAGATGCACCTCGATCCCACTTGCTTTTCATCAGTTTATCTGTTTACTGACGTTTTCTTTTTGTTCCTGTCACTCGCCCTGTATGAATTGTTCCTCTGTGTGTCTCAATGGAAACATATCGTCATTCATCTGACGCTTGAACTGCAAAACAGGATTTGAGGTTATTGAGGTAACTTTAGCTTTAACCTTGAGTTGTCACGGTTACAACTGTGGTTCACTTTTTCTGTAGTACATCAATAGTCCCTGAGCAATGGAACAAATGCATCCCAATTATTCAAAGGTATGGTTTTACTCATTTTTGTGTTTCCAAAAATAACCTTAGCAACTGTTGAACCAGGGGCGAGGGACTTAACAAAAATAGGTTGGTTTATTAAAAAATAGGGAATTACCACAAATTTTGTTGTCAATAACCAACTTGCTCGATTCCTATTGTTAAAATACCAAAAAATGCTCAATTTACGCATAAAATACACAACGTACACAAGTTTTATGGCTTAAAACAATTATGAAGAATTTTAAATTAAAAGAATAATAGTGAATAATACCATAAACATATTACTGTGTGAATTGCAATTTCTTTTCTCTTTTCTGTTGATTTAACAGCGTTGTTTGATTAAGATTATTTCATAAGAAAATGCAAGGCTGAATAAAATTAAAATATAAAATAAAAAACAGGTCATGCAATTATCTGATTATCTTATGATCAACATGTTAAATGTCATATTATCTGATGTGATATGGAAATGTTTGAATTTTGTCTGACTTTGAAACCAACACTAAGAGTTGAACATTTAGTTTTAAGTGTTTAACATATTGAAATAATATAAAAACAGCAAAAACAAAAATTACATTCCTTTTATTCAATGATTGATTAATATATTTATATTTGTACAGTAAATATCCTGTTTATGTATAATTTATAGATTTTTGGACCAATTAACCACTATTTTAAGAGCGCGCGTGTGTATTGGGTAATAACAGTGCAAAGAGATATAATAGATATATTTCAAAGAAAAGACTTTTAAAGCCAGCAGCATTAAGCACTAAAAGCTAACTGGTGTTTGTACAAACCGCATCTTTGTCTCATGTCCTTGGGAAATAAAGGTCTTTTCCTTGCAGTCTCCTTAAAGATGAAACAAGAATGAAAAATGTCAGGCATTCACTTCAAGAGCTGTTTTTTTCCCTTCCCAACAGAACAGATGGGCGGGAGCTGAGACGGCAGAAGGACAAATCGTCAGGAAGAGCACGTCCATGGAACTTCCCGGGGTGGAGATGACGGCTGAGACGTGGGAGAACGGCAGCCTGGCCAGCCCCTCGCCCGGCCTCCCTCTGTTTCTGCTCATGTTCAATGACAGCGATCTGAACGAGACACTGTTCAATTCCACCAACTCCACCATCCCAAATGTCTCCTCAGGTCCCAGCGTGGCAGGGATCCTCATCCCACTCATATACATCATTGTTTGTATCATCGGCCTGGGCGGAAACACTTTGGTGATTCACATCGTGCTGCACTACTCCAAGATAGAGTCAGTGACAAACATCTACATCCTGAACTTGGCCATCGCTGATGAGCTCTTCATGCTCGGCCTGCCCTTCCTGGCCGTTCAGAACACCCTCCAGTCATGGCCCTTTGGCTCCTTCATGTGCCGCCTGGTCATGGCTGTCGACTCCATCAACCAGTTCACCAGCATCTTCTGCCTGACGGTGATGAGCATCGACCGCTACCTCGCCGTGGTCCACCCCATTCGGTCCTCAAAGTGGCGGCGTCCTCAGGTGGCCAAAGTGGTGAACGGCACCGTGTGGGCGCTGTCATTTCTTGTTGTTCTGCCGGTGGTCATCTTTGCAAACATCCAGAAGCCAGGAGGCACCTGTAACATCGCCTGGCCTCAGCCGGCAAAAATCTGGAGCGCTGCTTTCATCATTTACACCTCCACTGTTGGATTCTTCTGCCCTCTTCTCATCATCTGCCTCTGCTATCTGCTCATCGTCTTCAAGATCCGCAGTTCAGGTAAAAAAGTCCACGCCACCTCCACCAAGCGGAGGAAGTCGGAGCGCAAAGTGACACGCATGGTTGTGATAGTGGTTGCGGTGTTTGTCTTCTGCTGGCTGCCTTTCTACGCCCTCAACATCATCAACCTGCTGGTGTCCCTCCCTGAAGAGTACCAAGGCCTTTACTACTTTGTCGTGGTACTCGGCTATGCTAACAGCTGCGCAAACCCCATCGTCTACGGCTTCCTGTCAGACAACTTCAAGAGGGGTTTCCGGAAAGCCCTCTGCCGCTCCACGAGGAAGGTGGAGAACCACGAACCCATGGAGCACCAGCAGCCGCAGGATGAGGGGAGGAGGGCACTGATGCCCAGGGAGAGCCTGAGACGAGCCATCAGGGACGAAGAGGACGAGGATGATGAAGATGTCTCAGAAATGACTGAGGTCTATAGAATCGCTCAGAACGGAAACGGCAGCTTCCAGACGAAGAGCTCACAGCCGCTGTTTGCAGAGAAAGGAGCGACTCCGGGAGCGACAGAGCTGTCGTCTCCAGACAAGAGGGACAACGCTGGAGACTCGAAAGGGAAAGATTTCGCCAACGGGTCCTCGCTGACTGTCCCACTGCTGCTCAATGGAGCCAAAAGTGGAAGCATCAAAACTCTGCCAGAGGATAACATGGAACAGAGCACCTCACTGGAGATAAGTTATTTATAGTGTAAAATGTCAGTATTATGACATTGGATGGCCTGCCTCTAATCTACTGTTTGTAAAGCAAAAAACAAAGAAAAACTCAGACAGGCCTTAACAATGACATTGTTGATTAACAGACTCATGTCCATGAGTGTATAATGTGTATATACAGAATGTGTATATACAGAATGTGTATATATGCATGTATGAATGAATGCAAAAATGTGTGCCTTTATTCAATTTGTTGTTTATATTTTAAACTTCTAAATTCCATAATGTGACAATCCCTTGCTCAGGTTTGGCTGTATTAAGGCTTGAAGTCACCTTCTATACGTCCTCGTGTCTGAACAAAATGAAACAAGTCCGATGCCAGCTGACATGTAAGAAAAATTACAAATTTCCTAAGAATTTTTTTTTTCTCTCAAAAATGGTCAAAGTTTTGTTTGTTTAAGCTTGTAGCATCACCATCTGACAACATTAGGTAGCCTAGTTCATTCACTGTAAAACAGTACATGAAAACAGGAATATTCATATTTTCCTTTTTTTTTTTTTTTTTTTTTACACTTTTTGTGACATTTCAAAAATTTGTTCCAAATTAGTTTGAGAACTATATGGGAACACATCTGTTAGTGACTTGGCTTTATGTTTGCCTGTAACTCCACCTCCTTGAAATTGTGTTTATATACTAGTCTGGCATTTTATGCTCCCAAGATAATGTTCTGTGTTTTTCCAGAGAAGTTGTAGAAAGGTGATTGGGGTGGATGGTGGGGGAACAGGGCAAAACTTTGACACCATCCTGAGTCTCAGAACAGAAACACTTTGGTTAAGATTGGTGGAAGATTGTAGTCACTTAATAAACATGTCATGACTTTTGATAAGGATTATGATTTCTCTGACCTGGATCAAGTGCTGCCAGCATATGTAACAAAGGGGGATTTAGAGAATGGATATTACTTAAACGTTTGTAACTTTTTTCTCTCAGGGGGTTTGTTCAGATACACAAAACTTGCTTGGTGATGTACTGTACTGAAATGTTTTATTGACATAACTGACACACAAAAGTTGCTTTTGATATCTGTGCTATAAAACTGAGATTAACACAGAGATTCAAATTTGAATTCGAGTAGAATATAGAATAGAGCATAGAATAAGCAGAAATACTAAAGAATATGTCACACTGACAAAGCTGGACACAAACCTGCATAAAACCTGAGGCTGCTGTCAGAAGGGGAATGACTCTTGGTGGCTGTGCTAATGTGCCAAACAACAAATTTATTAAACCATGACAAGATTGATCTGAACAGGCAAATAATTTTGCATCAAATTTGTCTTAGTTCTGTATATTCTTTCAGTATCTTATTTTGAAGTCCAAATGCATGCAGTTCAAGGCACTGTGGGTACAGGCCAGTTTTAATATTTACATCCACATTTCCCTGACTTGCATCATTTCTGTGCCTCTTAACTCCTTCCACTGAAGGCGTGTGCAGGAGAAGATTCAAGGACGCACATGTTTAGAGAAACCAGACATCCTGTCATCTGAAGCAATGTCCGTTTCTGATGATAACGTTACCACAAAGCTTAAATAACCTTCACTGCTCATATGTTGAGTGCATATAAATCATTTCTACTGCCAGTGACATTGCTCCTTTTATTTATTTATTTTTTCAGCCTGTATTTATATTATGTCTGTACATATGTTAATAGTTTAGGATTTCAATGAATCTGATTTTTTAGCCCTAATTTGTATAAATATATCTCCTCCTCTGTCTGATATATAATTATTATGATGACTGATTTATCTGAGGAGTCTCATTAGCTACAGCATCCAAACAAGAACAGATGAAAATGGTCATGTACCCATTGACTGCATGTTAAAGGTGAATGCCTTAAAGTATGTTAAATCACTTCTTCTTCATTCTGAACCTGTTTGTATGAGTGCTTCTTACGTCAGGTCAAATGTGTCATTATTATGTTAATAAACAGCAAAAGCAGTAGTCTGTTGACTTAAAACTAGCATAAAAATCTGGCCGCTAGAAGAAATGATCTAGTCCGTACAATAATAAAAGAAAAGTTTTAGATTTAAGCCGGTGTAGCTTTGTTTAGGCCGTGAATGGTCAGAAATTCAAGATAAAGATGCTTTAAGCTGGATTGTGACAAATCCACTAGACATATACAGATGACATGACACACATCTAAATACCTCATTAAAATGGTGCTTGACAAGATTATTTAACTTTGACTTGGAAAAAATAAAAGACGGGGCCCTTTCGCACGTAACACATTTGGTACAGATTTTCTAACATTTCATTTTGATCTAAAACAAAATTACAGGTGTAGAACCTCTCCTGGACCAAACAGCCAAATCTTCAAATGGAGCCTGTGTTTGGCTTGTTTCTAGAGATGTTCTGATCCCAGGATCAGGCGCTATCAGGGAAATTTTTAAGTGATTGGTACTGGAATGTACCTAGGCCTGACTCCTTGGTCATGTTGGTTTCATTGGTTTGTAATTTATTCACATTTTTTACTTTCTGGGCATGAAATAAATTTACTCTAACACTCACTAATTGTAGGCAGGTTCCTGTTCAGAGAGGAATCTTTGGATTTATTGGGTTTCCTGTATGATTTTGTAGAATCAAAGGGTTAGGGTTACTTACTTTTTTTTAAGCTATTTTTTTGGCTTTTTTTATTTGATAGATCAGTGAAGAGGCAGACAGGAAAGTACAGGTAAATTTAAAAGGATCTTAATCTTATAACCTAACATTTAAACCTGTTGGGTACATTTGTAAATTAATCATATTTCTCTATTTGAAAGAACTTTGACTCAAGGTCTGTTGTTTTAAATGTGCCATATAAACAATGATGACTTCAGTCATTTAGCATATTTTTTTTTATTATATTGTCTGTTTGCTGTGTTTCTATAACTCAGACTCATTGTATTGAGATTTTAAAATATCATTGTTTCCATCAAAACTTGTTTTCAGCAGCAGAACTTCTCAAAGACAAGGTTGTGGGCTTCACATGTTTCTCACTGAATATATGCAGATATTGTAGATGTATTAACTTATGTGGGTGTTCTTTAAATGTAATCTATGTTGCAGCTAAAATTGTGACCTTTGTGAAGGAGTTGATTTGTCGCTGTAGTTGGAAAACAGCTCTGTAACACTGAATGTGATAACGCTGGGAGTCTTTGTGCCCTTGACGACATTGGATGATAAACTGGCTCATGCTGCCTGATGTCTGCCGTTTAGGATGGATCCAGAAAGACGCGTGGAGTGGCAGCAATATTGTTTCAGACATTTCTTTTTAAGGTTTGTGAAAACAAAACAGATTTTTTTTAAGCATAACACAATAGCTGATTTGAAAGATTTGCCTGTTACATCCTCTGTCCTCTGTAACCTGTAAGTTAATCATTTACTGTTTTATCGGCTTGTATGTGGGGTTCTGCACACAGGCGCTAAACTGTTTCAGGAATGTAAGTTATCGTGTAAAACAAATTATAAATTACACACAGTTCATATCACACTGTCGTGCTTTTGTGCAGATGACGGATGAGACTAACGTTGTTACAGGCAGAAGTTGTCTTTCTTTATTGTACATAATCATTGTATATATGCAATAAACATGTTTCAATGTTGGAAAAAACACAAAAAAGCATCTATGTCACACACTGGTCAGACACAGCATTAAAACCACTGACAGGCAAAGTAAGTAACACAATCTTGTTGCAATGGCACCTTTGAAGGGGTGGAATTTTCCAGGCAGCAAATGAACAGTCACTTCTTGAAACTGATGTGTTGGAAGCAGGAAAAAATGGGCAGCCTAAGAACGTGAGAGACTTTGACAAACTGTGATGTCTGAGTCAGAGGATCTCCAAAACAGCAGGTCTTGTGAGGTGTTCCCAGCATGCAGTGGTTCTTTAACCCAGTGTGGCTGACCCTGTGCTTTGATCCCAATTCACTAACAAGCTGGGATATGCAAGAAGACTGCATTTCTTTGTACTGTGTCCATTTGCAGTAAAGCTTAATCTTAATCTAGTCGTTTATGTGAGCATCAGATCTGAACCATGAAGCAGTGGAAGAAGGTGACCTGGACGGATGAATCATCCTTTCTTTTACATAATGTGGACAGCCGGGTGTTTACGTGCCATTTTTGTGGGGAAGAGATGGTAGCAGGATGCACAATAGATAGAAAGTGAGCCAGTGAATGCAGCATGATTCTCTGGACAATGTTCTGTTGGGAAAAGTTGGAGTTCTGCATTCATGCGGACATTATCATCGCATCATGTTGCAACCACATACATCCCTTCATGACAGCAGTATTCCCTGAGGAGTTCCTTCCTCGCCTCAAAATTCCCCAGAATCGATCAGCATCTGTGTTTTTTTGTTCTGAAAAAACAAATCCAATGCTTTGAGGATCCATGTCCCAGCTTCGCAGGTATTTAGGCGGGGAACCTACACAATAATAGGCAGGAGGTTTTACTCTTGTGGTTTATTGGTCTAAATTACAATGACATTAGGATCCCTGCTAACATGCTTGTAATTTTACTGTGATTATAACTGCTGCAGCGGATGCCAACTGGCTTTTCAATATAAAAGAAAACTCCTGGATAATAAAATATATTTTCTGTGAAAAGGAAAATAACTAGCGTTGCAATTGAGAGTTGAAGTCATGACCTACTCGTCAGCTATTTGAATAAGTCAGTGCAATCTCATTTAGTGTTTCTTTCATCAGGCTTTATGGTAAAACGTTTTATACTCTGAAATGTTTGCAAACATGGTGGCTTTTCAGTGAATGTCACAAAGAATCTTCGGGAACTGAAAGACTGACAAAGACTGTATAGTTTATATGTTACATTATGGAGGAATAGAAAGCTTAGTAGCCTTATGTATTAAGAAATCTGGTATGTTTGTGGAATTTCCTATTGCTGACTACAGAGTTAAAGAAAACACCACTAGAAGTCTAATGCCCTACTCAGTAACATTTTACAGTTGAGTCTAATGTTTAAATGTTGAGCATTTTTTGGTCTTCTGGTTCTACAGTGAAGTACACGTCTGTTGACGAGGATTTGTTGATTGGAGAAAAGTAACAAAGCAAATCTGGAAGTAGTCATGTTTTGTTTTTTGTTGTTTTTTTTTTTTTACACTTTGTGCATAAAACGAGCAGAAGTCAAAAATGTAAATGTAAACATCATTTTGAGGTCTGACTTCCCACTGGAAGAAGGTCTGATGAGAATAAAACTGAGCTTTTTATCACAAATACACCGTCCCCACTGTGAAGCATAGTGGTGGCAGCATTATGATGTGGCGATGCTAAAAGTAGAGGGAATGACTGCAGCAAAGTACAGGGAACACTTACAGACTTCTGATGATCATTTGTGGTTGGACTTGAAATAAGCTCTTCACTTTTTATAGGTACTTATTAACCCTTTAAGACCCACCATTGTGCAAGTCCGCCAGGACATATTTTTACATTTTTACATGCTGTAGTGCCATTTTTTGGAGTATTTTTATTTGCTTTACATCAAAATAACCCTGATATCCCAAATTTTAATAATATGTATTGACTTATGTCTTAACTACTACAAAAAAATTGCTTAAAAGTGCAATAAATCTTAAAAAATGAAAATCGTTTGTTTTTTTCACATATATTTCAAAATACAGAAATTGCATAGCTGTATCCCTCAAATTTGTAAATAAAAAAGTTGCACAATAACCTTTGGAACCACAGGAAATTTATTTGGCGTCTGTGCATAATTTGCTTTTTGAGATATGGTCAATTTTGTAACCTGTAAAAAAAACGAAAATAAACAAAACTGCAAAATTTGCAAAGAGACAACATCAACATCAAAACAAATTATTTACAATAGTGCAATCAAATTTCTAAGTGTGCCAGATACTTATGAACACACATATTTTATGTACAAAACCATGGTCAGACCATAAACGGTGCATTTGAAAATAAAAGAAAATCGTTTTTACTGAGTTGAATCAGAAACAGTATTTTGATGGTCTCCTGGTCCAAGTACTTGGACAGATCTAATGGAGAAGGGCTGTCCACATATTCTGACAGAGGTGGCTGGACACCTGGCCTCCTTTTCGGCAGGAAATGTGGCAAAGAAGGTAAGCTGTCAGGTTCCTTCTCAGTTTTCCAGCCAGCTGTAGGGAGCGCCTCTGGCCCGGAGCGCTCGCTGGTGGAGCGGCTGCTGCAGCGTCTCCTGGCTGGAGGACGGTCTGTCCCTCTACCTCTCGCTGGGGTACCAGGACAGCAGGAGACCTCCATTCTCTCCTCTTCCTCCTCCTCCTCCTTCCCAACATTGTAAATGCTGCACACAGAAAAAGTTACGTGTGCGCAGCACATGACTTGTAAAAATGATGCGTATTTTGCGCGGAATGCTTTCGGCGACGTTACATGTATTATACTTTATTTACTTTTCTCCAACTCAAAACAAACAACTTCTCATGAATACAGACTTACATGTCACTGGAATGCTCAATTCCTTCGATAAGATCGGCTTCATCCGCGCTGGTGGCCAGAGGAGTGGCTGGACTCTTCATCCAACGCTGTAGTTTGCTGGAGAGCTTTGCGTCAGATGTAAAATAGTTTGGCACGACCAGGTTTTCGCTGCTCCTCAACTAATGTGTGGAAGTGTGTCAAAGGTGTGTGTGGTGGGTCCGTGTACGGATCTGGTAATTGGATTTTCCGTTCTGAAACGGGTATTGAAAAACAAACGAGTGGTTATTTGATTTTCGTTTTAAAATACGAAAATTGAAATTGAAATACAAGCCGTTTTTCCTTGATACGATTTTTTTTTTAAATGCTTTGATTTTCGTTTTATATTTAGAATAACAAGAAAGTAAAATCAGTAAGAGACAGAAACGAAAAAAGGTCCGTTTTTTCATTTTCTGAGACCGGAAGTGGTCATCAGCAAGTGTGGAGCCAAACGACAACAAGATTCTCAGAGGGCGGAGCCAGAGAGCAGTGATTGGCCAGACCATAGATAATATAGAAGACAGCGCGCTAGCGTATCTAGTCTTCTATATATCTATAGTCGGCACGTCTGGTAGCATCTCTGACTGCTGTTGATCTTGTTTTTGGAGTAAAACACGGTAAGTAGATAAATACTTCTAACCAGTAGCGTTGTTATGTTATACGTTAAGTCAGCGACTTGTGAAGAGTTGTGTTTTGTCGTGTTTGAGCAGTTTGTCCGGACGCGTTAGCTAGCTAAGCGGCTAAGTTAGCTAGCGGGCTAATTAACACAGGTGGCTAACTTACCGAGTTAGGTAAAGTTGGCAAGATATTCACAGATTCAAACTTCCGGCATCAATAACTCATGAGATATACGTTGTAAAAACATAAACAATACCTCTTTCAAATCGTTGTAAGCTAGACAATGTGCTACATGGCCAGTTTTATCAAAAGTCGCTGTCTTTCAAGCTGCAGAAATAACACTGATGTCTATGAGCAGCCAGCTGTGCGACGAGTGAACAGGTACAGTGTGCAAATAGCAAAACCGCTGCAACAGCGAAGAGAGGCACTACACAAATATTCAATTACTTAATTTTTATACACTGTAGTGTCACCAAATTTACTGCAGCCATCACTTGTCTCCTGCTGGTCATACTACAACTCTTGGTTTGACACTAAATACAAAATCTGAATTTTAAGGAATTTTTATTACTTTATTATTTTATTAGTCATAAATTCAACAACTTCACTCTTATGTACTGTAGTGTCACCAAAATCACTGGAGCCTTCAATTGTCTCCTGCTGGTCATACTACAACTCTTGGTTTGATATGAAATACAAAATCTGAATTTTAAGGAATTTTCATTATTTTAGTATTTTTTTTATTAGTAATAAATTCAATAACTTCACTCTTGTTTACTGTAGTGTCACCAAAATCACTGTAGGTTTCAATTGTCTCCTGCTGGTCATACTACAACTCTTGGTTTGATAATAAATGCAAAATCTGAATTTTAAGGAATTTTTATTTTATTATTATTTTATTAGTCATAAAATTCAATAACTTCACTCTTATGTACTGTAGTGTCACCAAAATCACTGGAGCCATCAGTTGTCTCCTGCTGGTCATACTACAACTGTTGCTTTGATATTAAATAAAAAATCTGAATTTTAAGGAATTTTTATTATTTTAGTATTGTTTTATTAGTAATGAATTCAATAACTTCACTCTTATGTACTGTAGTGTCACCAAAATCATTGGAGCCATCAATTGTCTCCTGCTGGTCATACTACAACTCTTGGTTTGATAATAAATGCAAAATCTGAATTTTAAGGAATTTTTATTTTATTATTATTTTATTAGTCATAAAATTCAATAACTTCACTCTTATGTACTGTAGTGTCACCAAAATCACTGGAGCCATCAGTTGTCTCCTGCTGGTCATACTACAACTGTTGCTTTGATATTAAATAAAAAATCTGAATTTTAAGGAATTTTTATTATTTTAGTATTGTTTTATTAGTAATGAATTCAATAACTTCACTCTTATGTACTGTAGTGTCACCAAAATCATTGGAGCCATCAATTGTCTCCTGCTGGTCATACTACAACTCTTGGTTTGATAATAAATGCAAAATCTGAATTTTAAGGAATTTTTATTTTATTATTATTTTATTAGTCATAAAATTCAATAACTTCACTCTTATGTACTGTAGTGTCACCAAAATCACTGGAGCCATCAGTTGTCTCCTGCTGGTCATACTACAACTGTTGCTTTGATATTAAATAAAAAATCTGAATTTTAAGGAATTTTTATTATTTTAGTATTGTTTTATTAGTAATGAATTCAATAACTTCACTCTTATGTACTGTAGTGTCACCAAAATCATTGGAGCTATCAATTGTCTCCTGCTGGTCATACTACAACTCTTGGTTTGATATTAAATACAAAATCTGAATTTTAAGGAATTTTTATTATTTTAGTATTGTTTTATTAGTAATAAATTCAATAACTTCACTCTTATGTACTGTAGTGTCACCAAAATCATTGGAGCCATCAATTGTCTCCTGCTGGTCATACTACAACTCTTTTTTGACACTAAATGCAAAATCAGAATTTTAAGGAATTTTTTTATTATTTTAGTATTGTTTTATTAGTAATAAATTCAATGACTTCACTCTTGTTTACTGTAGTGTCACCAAAATCACTGGAGCCATCAATTGTCTCCTGCTGGTCATACTACAACTCTTACTTTGATATTAAATGCAAAATCTGAATTTTAAGGAATTTTTATTATTTTGTTATTATTTTATTAGTCATAAAATTCAACAACTTCACTATTGTTTAGTGTCACCAAAATCACTGGAGCCTTCAGTTGTCTCCTGCTGGTCATACTACAACTCTTGGTTTGACACTAAATACAAAATCTGAATTTTAATGAATTTTTATTATTTTATTATTATTATTTTATTAGTCATAAAAGTCAACTTCACTCTTATGCTCTGTAGTGTCACCAAAATCACTGGAGCCTTCAATTGTCTCCTGCTGGTCATACTACAACTCTTGGTTTGACACTAAATTCAAAATCTGAATTTTAAGGAATTTTTATTATTTTCTTATTTTATTAGTCATAAAATTCAATAACTTCACTATTGTTTACTGTAGTATCACCAAAATCAGTACAGCCTTCAGTTGTCTCCTGTTGATCATACTACAACACTTGGTTTGACATTAAATTAAAAAAAATCATTTTAAACAATTTTTAGTAGTAATAAAATTCAGTAACTTCACTCTTGTTTACTGTAGTGTCACCAAAATCACTGGAGCCTTCAATTGTCTCCTGCTGGTCATACTACAACTCTTGGTTTGATACTAAATACAGAATCGGAATTTCAAGGAATTTTCTTTTTTTTATTATTATTATTTTATTTGTCATAAAATTCAGTACCTTTACTCTTATACATTGAAGTGTCACCAAAATCATTGGAGCCATCAATTGGCTTCTGCTGGTCATACTACAACACGTGGTTTGATATTAAGTACAAAATTTGAATTTTAAATAATTTTTATTCGTAATAAAATTCATTAACTTCACTCTTATGTACTGTAGTGTCACCAAACTTGCTGCTGCCATCAGTTGTCTCATGACTGTCATAGTACAACCCTTGGTTTGATATTAAATACAAAATCAGAATTTTAAGGAATTTTTATTGGTACTACAATTCAATAACTTCACTCTTATACATTGTAGTGCCACTAAAATCACTGGAGCCATCAGTTGGCTCCTACTGGTCATACTACAACTCTTGGTTTAATATAAAAACATTTTTTCATAATTTTAATGAATTTTTTTATTTTATTATCATTTTATAAGTAATACAATTCAATAACTTCACTCTTATGTACTGTCCTGTCATCAAATTCACTAGAGCCTTCAGTTGGCTCCTGATTGTCATACTACAATGCTTGGTTTGATCTTAAATAAAAAATCAGAATTTTAAGGAATTTTTGTAGTAAATAAAATTCAATCACTTTACTCTTAAACACTGCAGAAAACGTAAACTCCATCCAACCATCAAAAGGTCCTACTGATCATACCTTCAGGTTTTTTCTTCCAAGTATTGTCCGTACAGTCCTTAACTTGGAAAATATTATTAGCGGTTTAACATTATGGTTTAAATGAATCAGTTAATTCTGCAGCCTTGTAAGAAGGCGTCTTATTGTCTTTCTTGCCAATCGTCAGTACTTGAAGAGACAATCTAAACAGTTTAGTTTGGTATAATGGTGTTATCTGATCCTGTCTTTGGTGAGGATTCCAAGTTCCATTAATATTCAGTTTCATGTATTTGGACAAACAGGTGCACTATGGATCTAAAAATATAGTGCCACATACATCAAGAGAAGAGCCATCAAAGCTAATTTACTCATAATCCTTAAACTTCACACACAAGCATGCACACTAAATAATGTGCACAACTTCACATGACAATAAACAACCCAAATAAAATCTAATTCAGTTACTTTTGGTTATTAATGTTCCACAATCTACCAAAAAAATGGATGAGCACTTTTGTCTTTTGCAACAAAAAATATTTGAGATATATAACAATTTCATTGCTAATAAAAAATCATTAAAATCATGAAAAATAGTTAAATATCAAACCAAGAGTTGTAGTATGATCAACAGGAGCCAACTGATAGTTAGACAGAGTGTAATCTTTCTGCAGTACATAAGAGGGAAGTTATTGAATTTTATGACTAATAAAATAATACTAAAATAATAAAAATTCCTTAAAATTCAGATTTTGTATTTAGTATCAAACCAAGAGTTGTAGTATGACCAGCAGGAGACAAGTGATGGCTGCAGTAAATTTGGTGACACTACAGTGTATAAAAATTAAGTAATTGAATATTTGTGTAGTGTCTCTCTTCGCTGTTGCAGCGGTTTTGCTATTTGCACACTGTACCTGTTCACTCGTCGCACAGCTGGCTGCTCATAGACATCAATGTTATTTCTGCAGCTTGAAAGACGGCGACTTTTGATAAAACTGGCCATGTAGCACATTGTCTAGCTTACAACGATGGGAAAGAGGCATTGTTTATGTTTTTACAACGTATATCTCATGAGTTATTGATGCCAGAAGTCCGAATCTGTGAATATCTTGCCAACTTTACCGAACTAACTTACCGCTGAACACCTGTTAGTTGCTGACGCAGCTTTCCGTCATTATTAGAATGACATTCTCAACCTGTATTTCTCTGCTGTGTATTTTAGCTTTTAAAAAAGTTATTTTACTTTAAGGTTAACTGAAACCCGTTGAGCTGCACTGAAGTTTAACATTCAGCTGGTTTGAATTAAACTGCGCTTAACTTAACATTGCGCAACATTACCTCTCTTAATCTCCATAATTTCATTAAATTCCTTCTCTCTTCCACTGCTCAAGTTCAATCCAGTATATAAAGTGACATTAATAGTGAATAAACTAACAACCAGCCATTGTATTTATTTATTACTGTATGTATTTGTAGTAAAACATGAGTTGAAACATCCTACTTTTGGATCTAGAACTGCACAAGCCGTTCATTTTCAGTCACCTGACGAGTTAAACTCCCCTTTTTATGTGAGGTTGAAGCAGAAAGTCTGAGTTAACAAAGAAAGTTGTTTATAATTTTTGATACCTGTTATCTCTGACTGAGGCTTTAGTTTTTGTTGAGCTGATTTACATGTAGATACTTTGTTCAGGAAGATTTCTCAGTAGCTCAGAGGACAGGTTGCTTTTTACACAACCTTGTAAGAGAATGTCTGTCAATGCTTTCAGCAGAATTTAGAAACACAACATTTCCTAAACAGATATTTTGAGGCTGTGAGGTTGAACGTTTGAGAGTATATCAGTGTGTTTGTTTGTGGTCTTTCTGTTTCTAGGTGGAAGCTGAATTAGTGAGGATGACTCCTGCTCCTGTCATCTCTAAGCTCCTCACACATCTTTACCTGCACATGAGGAAAATCACTCCTGTAGAATGCAGGTATGTTTGTCATTATTATAAAAAGATGTTGCCTGGTGACCTGTCAGAAACCCATCATACAGAGTCAGCCAAAATAATGTTTACACACATCAGGAAAAGAAAAAGTTGCGTAAATCTTTCAATACCAAATTTATTCAGACATCACGAGATTAATAAAAGTTATCTTTGGCCTCTACAATTACAAGAGGTGCTCAAAGTGGTGGCCACTGGCTTCCAGACATTTCTGTTGTGTTGTAGACGTCACTTGTTGATGCTCCATTCATGAGGGTAGCGCCATCTGTTGGGAAAACATCGTACAACAGGACACAGAGTTATCATGATTTGATCAAACTTAGAAAGAGGAATCTATATGTATAGAAGTACTTATACAAATGAAATATTTATACAAGTTTTTCTTTTCCTGATGTGTGTACATTATTTTGGCTGATTCTGAACTTAATGAAAACAAAACAGTCATTTAATTGTTGCTTTGAAAGCTTCTTTAGTGAAAACCAGCTGGTGTTCTGCTTTGAAACAAACTGCTGTTGAGGTCTGTGTTTTTAGGTTTAACCCCACAGTTTCTGAATGAACTGATAGTTTGGTTTTTTTTCCTGATCAATGTGGACGTTATAATTGATGGTAACATTTACTGATCATATAATCAGCATGACAATATACCAGTATAACATTCTGACCACCTGACTAATACAGTGTTGGTCCCTTTATGCTGCTAAAACTCCTCTGACCCAGTGGTTCATCAGAACCTCTGGGGATGTCCTGTGGATTCTGTGGATCCTGTGGGTTGCAGGGTGGGTCCTACCTAGACCAGGCTGATCCTGGACCATCCCACAGATGCTCAATCAGATCTGGATGTGGGGAGTGTGGAACCCAGGTGAACAGCTTAGCTCTGTCGTGTTCCTCGGACCACTCCTGTAGTAGCAGTTCTAGTTTGTCCTGCTGAGGGTGGCAGCTTGCATCAAGGACTGCTGTTGCCATGGAGACTAGGGGTTGTTTGTCCTGCAGTGTTTAGGTGGTGGTACAGGTCAAACATCCACATGAACGTCAAGGTTTCCCAGCAGAACGTTGCATTAGAACAAGATGATGGATGTTGTTCTCTTCAGCTGTCACTGGTCAGAATGTTGTGGCTGATTGGTGGATCTGTCTGCCTTTACTCTGACATCCAGAGTTATACAAAAGTGTAGTATGTGTGCAGTGCAGAAGAGATTTACTTTATTGTATGCAGTTTTAGTGGTCCCATCAGAGAAAATCATATCCATATACAGATTTTTATTAATTCCAGGGCTGGTTAGATTATAATAACTACATCAGATAATTCTTTGTCGCAGTTGGAATTTTGCAGACTGAGAGATGGTTGAGAAAGTTTGCAGTTCTTGTTTTAGCAAAATGTAATAGAAGATCTTTACTGTCATTGTACATGAAATTATCTGCAAACCAGCAAAGTGCATCAGTCTGAGGTATCTAAAAATAAATAAGTAAAGAACAATGTTCTAAAGCCAATAATAAACATAGTATTTTGAGGGAATATTCTAAAAAGGAAAGAAAAGCTCCATTCTCACTACTCTCAGGATAAACTGTCATTAAAATTTACTTTAAATTTAGCTTCAACACGAGATAAAAACATTTACTTTCATTCCTGATGTTGTCAAGTTTTAATAAAGTTCATGCTACTTTTATAAAATGATGAAAGTGAATAAATTGTATTTCTGTGATCTGTGTTTGATTTCTGTCTTTTCTCCTGTCATCCAGATGTTCAGAGGGAGGTGATGCCACATCTGGTCCAGCTGATGGAAGGTCTTGAAGTTCTCTGACTGGCCTCGACTGAAGATGGTCCTCTCACTGGATTTAAGGTTCAGATGTTCAGTAACAAACTCCACCAATGTGCCAACAGGGAAGCTTTAGGTTTATTAAATGTTGCTATGAAGGTATCGCTGTTTTTCTTTGTGAATGCAATGTGCTCCAACTGAAACTTGAATTAGAACATAGAAGTAAATCCTTCCATCTGAAAGGATTTAGTTGCATTGATAACCTCATAACATTCTAATTTTTATTCCAGTCTTGGTTGGAAATAGAATCTCTGTATTGATTCAGGTAAAAACTGAACTTCACAGCATGTTGAAGCAAAACAACCAGATGAAAACTGTGATGGTGTTGGATTGTCAGACCGTAATGTTGCAGCTCAAAGCAGCTTTTCTGTCTCAGTTCATTCTGACATTCAGCTATGAATCAACACAGCAGATGGTGATCCATGCTGTGGAAGTCTCACATCTCCTGATTTAATGGAGCTGCTTTGCACTTTTTACACTGTTTCTTCACCAACACTTTATTTAATAAAAGTCCCATCTAGTTTTTATGAGGAATGTGATGTTTTAATTTCTCTGTGAATAACTGCAGTCTAATGCAACAGCTGGAGTTGTAACATCTGTCCTGATATTGATCATGAACCTTCTAACCCTCTGCTGCCTATTATCTGAAAACAGGAATGTTCTGCTCTCATTACTGAGCACACAGCCTAGTAAGAGGAGCACTTTTCAGAAATGACTCATGGGTATTTATTTTTTAAACGAAGACAAGATGATTGATTGGTAGCTACAGACACTTGTTTGTATTTTGTTCCCTTTAGATATGAAAGTAGAGTTCAGTTTGTTTCCTGAAGGCCTGTTTTAACATTCCCTGGAAATGGACCAAGTGATGCAACCAATGTCTGAGTGTGTCGGGGAAGAAGAGGGTCTGAATTGGAGGTAGGGGGGCTGCAGTTATTCCCTGAAGGTGTTTCTGTCGCAGCTCTGTGCTGCAGACTGTTCAGTCTAGAGCTGGCTCTCCATTCACACTGTACAGAGATCTAGCATGTCTCTCCAAATGATAAATAAAGATGTCTTATTACTAAAACCATGCCTGGTGCTGGTTTTTCTTGAACATTTCCGCACCTTTTTAACTATTTTAAACCACATAGTATCTATCGTTCATCCTTCCACCTGTTCTCTGCCCACTTTCACTCTAATACTATTTCCGTTTGTTCATGTTTTAATCAGTTTGTTTCAAATGCCATGACTTCTAAGTTGGAGTAAAATGCACTCTGAATTATGTAGGTTACCAGTAATGAAGCAACAGCTGAGTCAACTATTGAACAAGTTTTCATGCATGTTCTGGCATCAGCAGTTTCTGGTTTGACTCGGCAACAAATATTACCAGTTTCTGCTGACATCTGGATGGAATTAAACCACATGTTCATCTTCTCTGTTGGCCAATCATGGATTGACCCACAAAGGGGTTAAAATGGGCTGTAGGGCCAATTTCAGACCCTCCCACCACCTTGTTAATTTGGCGATAATGTAATTAAATGCAGAAAATGTTTGATATCTAAGCACAAAATCAAATGTCATTAAAGTTTGAATACTTGAGCATATTAACAACTGTATTTGTAAAGCACAGTTTATACACAAAGTGCAGCTCACGATGCTTTACATCAAAGAAGAGAGTGAAATGAAATGGAAAAGAAATGTGACAAAGCATAGTTCAATAAAAATGCAAGACCCCACTACAAATAATAAATACTCCTAAATTGCAAGAAGCTACATAAACTCCAGCCTGAAATCAGATTCTACTATAGTAGCTTTAGCAAAGGCTATCTTAGGAGCTAGCTCACTACCTAGCCTGCAGTCACTGCTACTTTTCACAAAACATAAAGCTTTCTATTGCTTTATGGTTTTGATATAACAAATTCTAAAACTGAGAGTCCGTAAGATCAATATACAAATACAACAAGGAGGTTTTTAAAAAATGGTGAACTACGGTAGCTTTAGCAAAGACAGTCATAGCAGCTAGCTAGCTAACTACTTAGCTTGCATTTACTGATGCTTATCTTCGTTTTTCCCAACAATTGCAAATTTTATATCATAATATTTGTAAGATGAGAAAGAATCTCAAAAAGATAAATTCAAGTTTTTGTTTTAGTTCTAAATATGCGCTTGACTTTGTAATAATGACATAAAGCAGCTTAAAGCAACTAGTGTAGATATTGTAAAACCAAGTCAGTTTGCTGACTATATGAAAGTATTTTAACATTTGCTGTTGTCCTGTAAAGCTACATGCTCTCACTTAAACTTTCATCAACTAACTGTACTAGAAAACAAATTTACATGTCAATCATTTATACAAAATAAGTGTCAGAATACTTTTTGAGACCCCTATGCAGTTTGCTTCCATTTGATACTATAATATTTTTCTAATATTACTGTTCTGTGCTGGTTTGTTTGTCTCAGATGTGTTGCACTGTACAAACACATACTGTACATACTGAGAGTATTGTGTGGAATACACATACTCAGGAATGTACTATTGCTTGATGTAAGTAGAAACACTGAGGAAACATTGTTTTGGATTTTTGTCAGTGATTAAACAGGACAGGTGTCTGTAGAACTATTGGAGATGTTACCTTTCTGTGTTAGCGGCAGAAAAACCGAGACAAACATTTGCATAAAAAGACCCAGTTGGGGTAGATCAAGCCTTGTGTTGTTTCCAGGTGGAGCAGCACCACCCAGGGGTATCATCTTCTTCATAACATATTGAGATGTCTGTCAAAATCCGGATCTTAATGTGACTCAGACAGATGTGGAACCTGCTGGATTCATGTCGGAAATAATAATGTTGTTAAGATTTCACTGAATGTCACTGTGGATTCAGCAGAAACATTTAAACACATCCAGAGGTCCAGTTTGCTGCCCACAGCTGCTGTGTGTCACATTGTTTCCTCTGACTTGAATAAATACCTGCAGCATCACAGCAGCAGAAACCATCAGTGCGTCTTTACGCGCATTTACACACGTGGCGCAGCAGCGGTCACTTAGGATAAATACTATTCTGTGGACTTGTACACACCATGTCAGCTGTTCCACATAGACTGAAGGTTTATAGGGTGGAAGTATTTGTATTAAAGCTTCTTTGGATGAATCCTGAGCCCCATTAGAGTGTCAGGAATTTTATTAAGATAAATCGTCGTTACGCACAAAATTTGATTTGGCTGTTTTAGATGTGATTGGACTGGAGACTTGGAGTTACAAGGTGGACTTTGTGCAAACTCCTGCGTGTACATGGAACAAGGCAAGTGTAGAAACAAATAAATTGACATCATGGATGCTTTATTGAAGGCCCGTGCGTGCACTATTTGAAACCATGGAAACGCTCCGAACGCATATAAAAGGCCTGCAGACCTTCGATCGGCCTCTTTTTGCACCTGGACTTGAACAAGACCTTTTGCAAAGCGAGCTATAAAAGGATTTCAACAACCTACTGAAGACAGACCTCAGCGGATCATCGTGAGAAGAAGAAGAGGAAGAAGAAAAAGAACAACAAGAAGAAGAGCCTGCCGGAGAAAGCACCAGTTGAAGCACCTGCAGTTTGCGTTCAGGTAAGAAAATTCATTTCATGCTTTTCCTGCGTCTCACTCATCCTCTGATCTCTGAACATTTTGAAAACGGTTTCAGTCCAAGAAATGAGAATAATTTGTTGAATTTAAAGTCTGTTGAGTATCAGAATTTCGGGGGCTTTTTTGTAAAACACAGTTTGAGTGGTGTTTTCTTTGTGTAAATTAGTTTTTTTGTGAGTTTTGCTGTATAAAAGTTCTGAAATAAGTTAACAGAACGCTAAAGGGGTTTGATGAAAGTGTTTTTTTGTTTTACATTACCGTTCAAAAGTTTGGGGTCACCCAGACAATTTCATGTTTTCCATAAAAACTCACACTAATTCATGTGCTGATATAATTGCACAAAGGTTTTCTAATCATCAGTTATCCTTTCGACACCATTAGCTAACACAATGTAGCATTAGAGCACAGGAGTGATGGTTGCTGGAAATGTTCCTCTGTTTATTGTCATATTATATGATTTGTTGGTTTGTTTGTGCTGAGACTAGTAATATGACTCAAAAACAGGCAAAAACTCTGAATATTGTCCACATCAAACATCTGTATTTTTATACAGGATTGTAAAAGTTTTAGATAAAGATGGCGACTGGGCCATTTTTCATAAAATAACTGATTGTGCATTTTTGGTAACCACGGAGATGATGGAAGCATTAGGAGAAGGGGGGTGATGACGTCAGAACGTGCAGATGAGCCGAAATGACTGTGAGAAATGAACTTTTTTAAGCTTCTAGCTGCAATTTTTTTATTAACAATTTACAAATTAACTGTATTTTGGTAAATAATATAATTACTAAAAAAGGTATAAATTTTCCTGTAAACTGAATGATTTAGTCTTTGAATAATATGCATATCAAAAAATCTGTATTGTTATGAATGGTAATTTGTTCTTTTACATTTGACCATCAAATTACACAGTATTTTCACGATTTTTAATTTTCAAGAACAAAAACAATTGCTGTTTTGTAGACATTTGCTGGTATTTGAAAGAAAAATGATGCATACTAAGGATACAAAAATTTAGATGTGACAGTTCTGAATAATTTATAAAGAATAAGTAATAAAATCATGTATCTATTTAGATGCCGACTGTAGGGAAAAAAATATGTAAATAATGTCTGTCACAAATCTGTATTTTTACTAATAATAAACTGTTCTTTGACATTGTTTACACACTTCAAATCAGCTAAAATATAATCATTTGAAAGTGCTCAGACCCTCTTCTTAAACAGTCACATTTAAAGTTCATTTTAATACGATGTGGTTATTTGGTGTGATGGTGGAGACACCAGTGAAGTGATTTTATTAAGGTGTTTCTGTGTAGATGCATCACTGCTGCATGTGACTGGATCTGAATCTGTTCTGTGTATTTAGTATTTACTGGTTGAGCCGGAATCTCTGTGAGAAATAATCGTTTTGAACAGCTGTAACTTTTTGAACAGTTTACTGTTATTATATTATTAAAGCTTAGCATTTCTAAATGTAACTGCATAAACTGCAACAATAAAGGTAAAATGATAAAAACTTTACATAATTGGTAAATAATGTCTACATCAAAAATCGATATTTTTATGAGTGGTAATTTGTTCTTTGACAAAATTTGACCTCAAAATCACACTATTTTCACTGTATTTATTTATTTATATTAGCATAGATATTTTCTTTTTTTTTTAAATATATATTAAGGGCTAAAATGTAATTTTGTGTTTAAAGAAGTGTCATAGATACAATATGAGGTGAAGTAAAACAGGCGTAACGTTGGTTTGTGATGTTGCAGACCTCTGCACTGTCAAAAAAGTAAACTACAATCTATTCAGCAGAGTCGTTATTCTGATTCGTTTGAGCATGACAATTAAAAAAGTTATACTTGACTTGAAAATACACATCAGACCAATCGTTGGGTTTCCCAGAATACACAGCAAGGGCAAGTCCTCATGTTCTCTTTCCCTTGACTTACAATGACTCAGCTACGACCCGCTGTAGCTCAACAGGTTGACCTTGGGATTATAGTTCTTGACACAGTGGTCATGGGTTCCAATCCACTTCATGGCCCTTTACTGCAGGTCCTTCCCACTTTCCTCTCTCTCAATAAAGCCAGAAAAAGGCCAAAAAAATAACTGAAAGAAGAAGAAATGATCGTGGGGTTGATCGGCTTCTGGTAGTTCTATGAGTCGCACTATTCATCTAATAAACAAGCAGATATTGGCCAAATGAAGAGTTAATAGCAGTAACTCTTCACAGAACAATGTAAATGTATCCGGGACAAGAATGAAATATGATTTAGTAAATCGTTGAGACAATTCAGTCATTTACAGCAGCAACAGTGTCTGAGCTGCTTCACCACTGTGTTCACGTGGATCCAGTGTAGTGTGACGGAATCCAGTGGACGATATGAGTAGCAGAAAGTCTCTGATGGTTGAAATGTTGCTTTGTTTCTGTCTCCAGAGTACTTGGGACCTTCACTGAAGCCCCGATCCACTGATCCAGGGAGACTCCCAGCAGCTGAACTCCAACCGGATTTCACAGACACACACACACACACACACACACACACACACCTCCTCCACCATGCTCTCCCCTCTTGCTCCTCCCTTCTCTCCTCTCTCCTTCTCCATCCTTTCCCCTCTTGCTCCTCCCTTCTCTCCTCTCTCCTTCTCCATCCTTTCCCCTCTTGCTCCTCCCTTCTCTCCTCTCTCCTCCTCCATCCTTTCCCCTCTTGCTCCTCCCTTCTCTCCTCTCTCCTCCTCCTCCATCCTTTCCCCTCTTGCTCCTCCCTTCTCTCCTCTCTCCTCCTCCTCCATCCTTTCCCCTCTTGCTCCTCCCTTCTCTCCTCTCTCCTCCTCTTCCTCCTCCTCCATCCTTTCCCCTCTTGCTCCTCCCTTCTCTCCTCTCTCCTCCTCCATCCTTTCCCCTCTTGCTCCTCCCTTCTCTCCTCTCTCCTCCTCCTCCATCCTTTCCCCACTTGCTCCTCCCTTCTCTCCTCTCTCCTCCTCCTCCATCCTTTCCCCTCTTACTCCTCCCTTCTCTCCTCCTCTCCTCCTCCTCCTCCTCCTCCTCCATCCTTTCCCCTCTTGCTCCTCCCTTCTCTCCTCTCTCCTCCTCCGTCCTTCCCCTCTTGCTCCTCCCTTCTCTCCTCTCTCCTCCTCCTCCATCCTTTCCCCTCTTGCTCCTCCCTTCTCTCCTCTCTCCTCCTCCTCCTCCTCCTCCTCCTCCATCCTTTCCCCTCTTGCTCCTCCCTTCTCTCCTCTCTCCTCCTCCGTCCTTTCCCCTCTTGCTCCTCCCTTCTCTCCTCTCTCCTTCTCCATCCTTTCCCCTCTTGCTCCTCCCTTCTCTCCTCTCTCCTCCTCCGTCCTTTCCCCTCTTGCTCCTCCCTTCTCTCCTCTCTCCTCCTCCGTCCTTTCCCCTCTTGCTCCTCCCTTCTCTCCTCTCTCCTCCTCCTCCTCCATCCTTTCCCCTCTTGCTCCTCCTTTCTCTCCTCTCTCCTCCTCCTCCATCCTTTCCCCTCTTGCTACCCCCTTCTCTCCTCTCTCCTCCTCCTCCATCCTTTCCCCTCTTGCTCCTCCCTTCTCTCCTCTCTCCTCCTCCTCCTCCATCCTTTCCCCTCTTGCTCCTCCTTTTTCTCCTCTATCCTCCTCCATCCTTTCCCCTCTTGCACCTCCCTTCTCTCCTCTCTCCTCCTCCTCCATCCTTTCCCCTCTTGCTCCTCCTTTTTCTCCTCTCTCCTCCTCCATCCTTTCCCCTCTTGCTCCTCCCTTCTCTCCTCTCTCCTCCTCCTCCATCCTTTCCCCTCTTGCTCCTCCCTTCTCTCCTCTCTCCTCCTCCTCCATCCTTTCCCCTCTTGCTCCTCCCTTCTCTCCTCTCTCCTCCTCCTCCTCCACCATCCTTTCCCCTCTTGCTCCCCCCTTCTCTCCTCTCTCCTCCTCCTCTTCCACCTCTTGCTCCTCCTTCCCCTCTATTCCTCCTCCTCCAGCTTCTTGCCCTTCTCCTTCATGCCCTGCCCCCTGTTTCTCCCATTCTCCTCTCTCTCCTCCTCCTTCTCCTCCTCCTCCTTCTCCTCCTCCTTCTCTTTCTCCTCCTCCTTCTCCTCCTCCATCTCCTTCGCCATCTTCTCCTCCTCCTTCTCCTCCTCCTTCTCCTCCTCCTCCTCCTTCTCCTCCTGCTTCTCCTCCTCCTTCTCTTTCTCCTCCTCCCTCTCCTCCTCCATCTCCTCCGCCATCTTCTCCTCCTCCTTCTCCTCTTCCATCTCCTCCGCCATCTTCTCCTCCTTCTCCTTCTCCTCCTCCATCTCCTCCTCCTTCTCCTCCGCCATCTCCTCCTCCTTCTCCTCCTCCATCTTCTGATCCTTCTCCTCCTCCTTCTCCTCCTCCATGCTCCTCCTCCTCTTTTCTTCCTCTCCCTACTCCTCCTCTTCTACGCTCCACCACCTCCTCTTTTCTTCCTCTCCCTACTCCTCCTCTTCTACGCTCCTCCCCCTCCTCTTTTCTTCCTCTCCCTACTCCTCCTCTTCTACGCTCCTCCCCCTCCTCTTTTCTTCCTCTCCCTACTCCTCCTCTTCTACGCTCCTCCCCCTCCTCTTTTCTTCCTCTCCCTACTCCTCCTCTTCTACGCTCCTCCCCCTCCTCTTTTCTTCCTCTCCCTACTCCTCCTCTTCTACGCTCCTCCACCTCCTCCTTTCTTCCTCTCCCTACTCCTCCTCTTCTACGCTCCTCCCCCTCCTCTCTTCTTCCTCTCCCTTCTCCTTCTCCTCTTCTACGCTCCTCCCCCTCCTCTCTTCTTCCTCTCCCTACTCCTTCTCCTCTTCTACGCTCCTCCCCCTCCTCTCTTCTTCCTCTCCCTACTCCTTCTCCTCTTCTACGCTCCTCCCCCTCCTCTCTTCTTCCTCCTCCTCCTCCTTCTCCTCCTGCTTCTCCTCCTCCTTCTCTTTCTCCTCCTCCCTCTCCTCCTCCATCTCCTCCGCCATCTTCTCCTCCTCCTTCTCCTCTTCCATCTCCTCCGCCATCTTCTCCTCCTTCTCCTTCTCCTCCTCCATCTCCTCCTCCTTCTCCTCCGCCATCTCCTCCTCCTTCTCCTCCTCCATCTTCTGATCCTTCTCCTCCTCCTTCTCCTCCTCCATGCTCCTCCTCCTCTTTTCTTCCTCTCCCTACTCCTCCTCTTCTACGCTCCACCACCTCCTCTTTTCTTCCTCTCCCTACTCCTCCTCTTCTACGCTCCTCCCCCTCCTCTTTTCTTCCTCTCCCTACTCCTCCTCTTCTACGCTCCTCCCCCTCCTCTTTTCTTCCTCTCCCTACTCCTCCTCTTCTACGCTCCTCCCCCTCCTCTTTTCTTCCTCTCCCTACTCCTCCTCTTCTACGCTCCTCCCCCTCCTCTTTTCTTCCTCTCCCTACTCCTCCTCTTCTACGCTCCTCCCCCTCCTCTTTTCTTCCTCTCCCTACTCCTCCTCTTCTACGCTCCTCCACCTCCTCCTTTCTTCCTCTCTCTACTCCTCCTCTTCTACGCTCCTCCCCCTCCTCTCTTCTTCCTCTCCCTTCTCCTTCTCCTCTTCTACGCTCCTCCCCCTCCTCTCTTCTTCCTCTCCCTACTCCTTCTCCTCTTCTACGCTCCTCCCCCTCCTCTCTTCTTCCTCTCCCTACTCCTTCTCCTCTTCTACGCTCCTCCCCCTCCTCTCTTCTTCCTCTCCCTACTCCTTCTCCTCTTCTACGCTCCTCCCCCTCCTCTCTCCTTCCTCTCCCTACTCCTCCTCTTCTACGCTCCTCCCCCTCCTCTCTTCTTCCTCTCCCTACTCCTTCTCCTCTTCTACGCTCCTCCCCCTCCTCTCTTCTTCCTCTCCCTACTCCTTCTCCTCTTCTACGCTCCTCCCCCTCCTCTCTTCTTCCTCTCCCTACTCCTTCTCCTCTTCTACGCTCCTCCCCCTCCTCTCTTCTTCCTCTCCCTACTCCTTCTCCTCTTCTACGCTCCTCCCCCTCCTCTCTTCTTCCTCTCCCTACTCCTCCTCTTCTACACTCCTCCCCCTCCTCTCTTCTTCAACTCCCTACTCCTTCTCCTCTTGTACGCTCCTCCCCCTCCTCTCTTCTTCCGCTTCCTTGTCCTTCTCCTCTTCCTTCTCCTCCTCCTTCTCCTTCTCCTCCTCCTTCTCCTCCTCCCTCTCCTCCTCCATCTCCTCCGCCATCTTCTCCTCCTCCTTCTCCTCCTCTTTCTCCTTCTTCTCCTCCTCCATCTCCTCCTTCTCCTCCTCCTTCTCTTTCTCCTCCTCCCTCTCCTCCGCCATCTTCTCCTCCTCCTTCTCCTCCTACATCTCTTCCGCCATCTTCTCCTCCTTCTCCTTCTCCTCCTCCATCTCCTCCTCCTTCTCCTCCTCCATCTTCTGATCCTTCTCCTCCTCCATGCTCCTCCTCCTCTTTTCTTCCTCTCCCTACTCCTCCTCTTCTACGCTCCTCCCCCTCCTCTTTTCTTCCTCTCCCTACTCCTCCTCTTCTACGCTCCTCCCCTTCCTCTTTTCTTCCTCTCCCTACTCCTCCTCTTCTACACTCCTCCCCCTCCTCTTTTCTTCCTCTCCCTACTCCTCCTTCTCCTCTTCAACGCTCCTCCCCCTCCTCTTTTCTTCCTCTCCCTACTCCTCCTCTTCTACACTCCTCCCCCTCCTCTTTTCTTCCTCTCCCTACTCCTCCTCTTCTACACTCCTCCCCCTCCTCTTTTCTTCCTCTCCCTACTCCTCCTCTTCTACACTCCTCCCCCTCCTCTCTTCTTCCTCTCCCTACTCCTTCTCCTCTTCTACACTCCTCCCCCTCCTCTCTTCTTCCTCTCCCTACTCCTTCTCCTCTTCTACGCTCCTCCCCCTCCTCTCTTCTTCCTCTCCCTACTCCTTCTCCTCTTCTACGCTCCTCCCCCTCCTCTCTCCTTCCTCTCCCTACTCCTCCTCTTCTACGCTCCTCCCCCTCCTCTCGTCTTCCTCTCCCTACTCCTTCTCCTCTTCTACGCTAGTCTCCCTCCCTCCCCTCCTCTCTCTTCTTCCTCTCCCTACTCCCTCTCCTCATCCACGCTCCTCCCCCTCCCTCCCCCTTCTCCCCCTCCTCTCCCTACTCCTTGTCCCCCTCTACACTCCTCTCCCTCCCCCCACTCTCCCCCTCCTCCACCTCTCCTCATCCATGCTCCTCCCCTCCCTCCCCTCCTCTCTTTCTCCCCCTCCTCTCCCTACTCCCTCCCCTCCTCTCTTCTTCCTCTATCTCTCCCTACTCCTTCTCCTCATCCACGCCCCCCCCCCCCCCCTCCCGGGGGGGAAAGTGGGAGGAGGGGAGGGAGGGGGACTAGCGTGGATGAGGAGAGGGAGTAGGGAGAGGTGGAGGAGGGGGAGACTGGTCCTCCTCCTCTCCTTACTCCCTCTCCTCCTCCTCTCCCTATTCTCTCCTCCCTCTCCTCATCCACGCTAGTCCCCCTCCCTCTCCTCCTCCCACTCTCCCCCTCCTCTCCCTACTCTACGCTCCTCTCCTCCCCCCCTCCTTCTCCCTCTCCTCCTCCTCTCCCTACTCCCTGTCCTCATCCACACTCGTTCCCCTCCCCCCCTCCCCTCTTCTCCCTCACCCCTCTCCCCCTCCTCCCACTCTCCCCCTCCTCTCCCTACTCTACGCTCCTCTCCTCCCCCCTCCTTCTCCCTCTCCTCCTCCTCTCCCTCCTCCCTCTCCTCATCCACGCTAGTCCCCCTCCCTCTCCTCCTCCCACTTCCCCCCCCACTCTACTCCTCTCCTCCTCCCTCCTTCTCCCTCTCCTCCTCCTCTCCCTTCTCCTTCTCCTCATCCACGCCCCCCCGCCTCCCCCTACTCCCAGGGGGGAAAGTGGGAGGAGGGGAGGGAGGGGGACTAGCGTGGATGAGGAGAGGGAGTAGGGAGAGGTGGAGGAGGGGGAGAATGGTCCTCCTCCTCTCCTTACTCCCTCTCCTCCTCCTCTCCCTATTCTCTACTCCCTCTCCTCATCCACGCTAGTCCCCCTCCCTCTCCTCCTCCCACTCTCCCCCTCCTCTCCCTACTCTACGCTCCTCTCCTCCCCCCCTTCTCCCTCTCTCCTCCTCTCCCTACTCCCTGTCCTCATCCACACTCGTCCCCCCCTCCCCCTCTTCTCCTCACCCCTCTCCCCTCCTCCTCCACTCTCCCCCTCCTCTCCCTACTCTACGCTCCTCTCCTCCCCCTCTCCTTCTCCCTCTCCTCCTCCTTCCTCCCTCCTTCTCTCTCTTCTCCTCCTCTCCCTACTCCCTACTCCCTCTCCTCATCCACGCTAATCCCCCTCCTTTCCCCCCTCCAATGTTTAAAAATAAAAAATAAACATTGTTTATTTGAATGAATTAAATTGTATATTTTTTAGGCCCTGCGATGGACTGGCGAGCTGTCCAGGGTGTCTCTGCCTTCGCCATGAGTCGGCTGGGAGAGGCTCCAGCCGATCAAGCAGAGTGTAGAAGATGGATGGATGGATGGATGGATGGATGGATGGATGGATGGATGGATGGATGGATGGATGGATGTTGTGTGGTTCCAACTGAACTCTGTCCTTGCCAGTGGGACTCGGGTCAGGGTGCCTTTCAGAGGTGTGGGTGGATCTGGGGGGGATAAACACCCTCACAGTGAAGCTCCGCTCTGGCTAAAGGTGAGAAGGATGCAGACAGCATGTCATGGAGAAGTAACATGTGTGTCTGCATCCCATCCTGGACCCACAGTGGAGTTCCACAGTGACAAGGACCAGAGTTCAGGGGAATCACACTGGGAGGGGGGAGGAAGATTTCACGGGCCGCCGCACAATGGTGGCCCGTGACAAGGTAAGTTTTAGGTTTACGTTTGATATTTATCATACAAGAAGTTTTTAAATCTCCAAACAGGAGGTGATACATTTTCTGCAAGATTCTCACACGTTTTCCTGTTGTTGTTTTTTTCAGCCCCAGCTTCTGATGGCCCCAGGACTCAAAACTGAAAGAAGGACAAGAAGAAGACCCAAAGATGAGACCCAGCTCCAGCAGACCCGTGAAGACGAGGAACCGACCCACCAGAGACGACCCTAGAGAGGCCAACCAGCCTGCAATGAGATGACGGGACAACTTCATAAGGAGCAGAATGCACTGGTAATTTACATGTGCTTTAGAAAGAATCACCCCACAGATACTGCATGTTTACACAGTATATTTAGTATACTGCATATTGCTGACTGAGAAAATGTAGTTCTGTCAGAATCAATGGAAAAATCTACTTCCATGTGTTTCTTTTTTCTATATAGCTGCTTCCTGGTCACCAAATGATTCCAACAGGGATGGATCATCGAGGAGAAATAAGCCATTTTGAAGAAAAGATGATGGGAAACATGTCCAGGACCAGTGCATGAGACGTGAGACCATTCAACTAATACAAGGTGAGTCCATGGAGTGAACTGTCTCATTAGATACTTGATGTTAATATGAGCATATGCAGTTCTACGGCTCAAATGTAATTATTTATCTGTGATTTAATGAACCTTCTTGCTGTGTTTTTGCTCTCTTTAGAGCTCTCTCTCCAAGACACCCGCTAAAATGTAGGATCAGATCAAGACAAGAAACTGGATAAGGAGCAGCCCCAGCATTTGAACTCAGACTAGGGAAGAGGGGATGCTGCTTATAGTGACGCAAAAGGTGAGACGACAAAGAAATCTAATTCTATTGTGTTTCACTATTTTGTGTATGTTGTGCCCTATAACAAAGGGCATCATCCATCCATTAGCTACACCTTTTGTCCTATATAGAGTTGCAGGGGCTGCAGGTCACCAGTCCACCTCAAGCAATCACAAAGAGACAGACAACCATTCACACTAACACTTCAGATTTAGTTTAGAATCACCAGTTAACCTTCCATGTATGTGTTTGGATTGCAGGAGGAAGTCGGAGTACAAAGAGAAAACCCCACACAGTCACAGAGACAACATGGACGGAAAGAACCAGACGACCAGCAGGTTGGTACCAATATAAACACAATGAACCTGGTGACAGTGTATTGTTACATACTACTACTGAATGTGAATCTGACATACATGTCTGTGATACTTTTCTTCCAAAATTGTTACTTCAAAATCTAAGAAGACAAAGAAACAGTTCGAGGAGCCTCAGGACGATCGACAACAGAAGAAACGTGTCCGAGAACAGGAAGAAGATGACCAACAGCATCAAACAGAGAAGAAGAAGAAGAAACAGACCCCGGAAGAAGAAGAAAAAGAAGAAGAAGAGAAGCTCCAGATTACTCCAAAGGTAAACTCCTCAAATGAAATGTGTTTACAGATAAAGTCATTTCAGTGGATGTCTTTACTAGAGACGTAGATGCTGTGAATGACAGCCTCAACACTACATTTACTTCATTGTTAGACTGTTGTTTTTTCTCTCCAATTGTAAATACACCAACCCAAGCTGCTGGGGGACTTCCCATGATGCACTGAGCACCTCCCCTCTCCTCATCTCCTCTCCATACAGTTAGAAGCTAGATGCCACCATTGTATGTCACTAACTTTGTGTCTGGTCCTCTCTGCAGGTATCTCTGGATGTGGAGCTACGCATTTAGATCTGCTGTTCATGTTCTCTCCCTCCTCTGTACCCTCATCCCAAATGGAGGTTTTTTTTCAACTTCCCGGCAACGGGAAGTTTTTTTCCTCCATAATGCTACCAAATGTTGATCTGATCAAACAGCAATAAGAGAACCTTCAATAAAAAGTCAAAACAAAAGACATGTATCTGTTTGTTTAGAAGTTTGACATTATAGACCCTTCCTGTAATTTTAGGTTTTAAAGAACTTTATTCTATGATTAGAAATTCATGTTAGTCTAAAAAAAAACATCTGTTTTCAAACCACTGGTTTCTCATACACACCTGTGACTTCTTCAAAAACACACTAGATAATGACATAAGAAAATGAAAATAATAAAGCACCTCAAATCACAAATAGAAAATATGAAGTAAAATACATCCAAATCAGAGACACATCATCCACGACTACATGTCACCTCCTCAATATGTTGTTTTCACTGAAGTCCAGAGGTTGAACAGGTGCAGCAGCTTCTGACCTCTGTGGACTGAGCTGAAATCAGTTCCAGGGCAACAAAAATCAGATTATTTTAAAGCACTGATGGTTTCCTCCTGTTACTCTCTGCTCTGTCTGTTTCATCTTGGATTCTAAACAATCCCATGGACTTTAATACGTTGCTATGGTAAATACACATTTGCTACTTGATGGTTATGGGCAGGGTGGACATTTTGTAAAGGTGGCTGCAAACATTCTGCAGGGTTATTCATTATTGGTGCATAATTCCAAGAAAGTCATTCACAACTGAAGCTATTTCTGAGGGATGTTTTTATCCTGCCAGTTTTTGTCTAAAATTAAAGCTTACATTTAGATGATATTTTGATGGGAGGGATTCATCTAATAATTTTGGTCATTCCACCAGGTGAATATTGTGTGTAATTTAAACTAAAATCTCTGCATCAACTGATTGAAAACTAAAATCAAATTGACATAACTTAATGAAATTAGCTTGATAACTACACTATAAACCCAAATAACACAACTACAAAAACAACAAAAACAGTGTTGTTGTAGTAATTAAAATCACATATTTAGTTAACTAACTATACATTTGTTAGTCTTTCTATCTAGTAATGATGTTTTCATTTTATTTGGGTACATGTTTATGAGTAAATATTGTTCACAACCTCATGATTTATGAGTAAATAAAGGTGCGCAGAGTCTGACGTCACCAACATCTTTACGTGATTTACATTTTTTAAAGTTCATACCCTTCAAATTGCTCAATCAGAACCATACATAGGAAATTCAGATCCCTGTTTGAGTTAAAAAAAAACACACAATAATAAATGCATTACAGAAATAATTCAATGGGATACAATTTGTAAGCCAGCTTCTATCTTTTTTTTTTTTTTTTTTGGAATAATTTATATTCTGATGTGGACTGGGAAAAAGGTCCATGCATTTATCTGGCAATTGGATTTTCTGTTCTGAAACGGGTATTGAAACAGAAAAAACGAGTATTTGATTTGATTTTCGTTTTAAAATACAAAAAATAAAATTGAAATACAAGGCGTTTTTCCTTTTCATGATCAAAAAAGGATATACGAAATTTTAAAAATGCTTTGATTTTCATTTTATATTTAGAATAAAAAAAATAAATAAAATCAGTAAGACACAGAAACAAGAAAAGGTCCGTTCTTTCATTTTCTGAGACTGGAAGTGGTCATCAGCAAGTGTGGAGCCAAACGACAACTGTGTTAGTTGCTGCCGCAGCTGTCTGTCATTATAAAATGAAGTTCTCAACCTGTATTTCTCTGCTGTGTATTTTAGCTTTTAAAAAAGTTATTTTACTTTAAGGTTAACTGAAACCTGTTGAGCGGCACTGAAGTTTAACATTCAGCTGGTTTGAATTAAACTGCGCTTAACTTAACATTGCGCAACATTACCTCTCTGAATCTCCATAATTTCATTAAATTCCTTCTCTCTTCCACTGCTCAAGTTCAATCCAGTATATAAAGTGACATTAATAGTGAATAAACTAACAACCAGCCATTGTATTTATTTATTATTGCATGTATTTGTAGTAAAACATGAGTTGAAACATCCTACTTTTGGATCTAGAACTGCACAAGCCGTTCATTTTCAGTCACCTGACGAGTTAAACTCCCCTTTTTATGTGAGGTTGAAGCAGAAAGTCTGAGTTAACAAAGAAAGTTCTTTATAATTTGTGATACCTGTTATCTCTGACTGAGGCTTTAGTTTTTGTTGAGCTGATTTACACGTAGAAACTTTGTTCTGGAAGATTTCTCAGTAGCTCAGAGGACAGGCTGCTTTTTACACAACCTTGTAAGAGAATGTCTGTCAATGCTTTCAGCAGAATTTAGAAACACAACACTTCCTAAACAGATATTTTGAGGCTGTGAGGTTGAACGTTTGAGAGTATATCAGTGTGTGTTTGTGGTCTTTCTGTTTCTAGGTGGAAGCTGAATTAGTGAGGATGACTCCTGCTCCTGTCATCTCTAAGCTCCTCACACATCTTTACCTGCACATGAGGAAAATCACTCCTGTAGAATGCAGGTATGTTTGTCATTATTATAAAAAGATGTTGCCTGGTGACCTGTCAGAAACCCATCATACAGAGTCAGCCAAAATAATGTTTACACACATCAGGAAAAGAAAAACTTGCATAAATATTTCAATACCAAATTTATTCAGACATCACGAGATTAATAAAAGTTATCTTTGGCCTCTACAATTACAAGAGGTGCTCAAAGTGGTGGCCACTGGCTTCCAGACATTTCTGTTGTGTTGTAGACGTCACTTGTTGATGCTCCATTCATGAGGGTAGCGCCATCTGTTGGGAAAACATCGTACAACAGGACACAGAGTTATCGTGATTTGATCAAACTTAGAAAGAGGTATCTATATGTATAGAAGTACTTATACAAATGAAATATTTATAAGTTTTTCTTATCCTGATGTGTGTACATTATTTTGGCTGATTCTGAACTTAATGAGAACAAAACTGTCATTTAATTGTTGCTTTGAAAGCTTCTTTAGTGAAAACCAGCTGGTGTTCTGCTTTGAAACAAACTGCTGTTGAGGTCTGTGTTTTTAGGTTTAACCCCACAGTTTCTGAATGAACTGATAGTTGTTTTTTTTTCCTGATCAATGTAGACGGTATAATTGATGGTAACATTTACTGATCATATAATCAGCATGACAATATAACAGTAGAACATTCTGACCACCTGACTAATACTGTGTTGGTCCCTTTATGCTGCTAAAACTCCTCTGACCCAGTGGTTCATCAGAACCTCTGGGGATGTCCTGTGGATCCTGTGGATCCTGTGGGTTGCAGGGTGGGTCCTACATAGACCAGGCTGATCCTGGACCATCCCACAGATGCTCAATCAGATCTGGATGTGGGGAGTGTGGAACCCAGGTGAACAGCTTAGCTCTGTCTTGTTCCTCGGACCACTCCTGTAGTAGCAGTTTTAATTTGTCCTGCTGAGGGTGGCAGCTGGCATCAAGGACTGCTGTTGCCATGGAGACTAGGGGGTTGTTTGTCCTGCAGTGTTTAGGTGGTGGTACATGTCAAACATCCACATGAACGTCAAGGTTTCCCAGCAGAACGTTGCATTAGAACAAGATGATGGATGTTGTTCTCTTCAGCTGTCAGTGGTCAGAATGTTGTGGCTGATCAGTGGATCTGTCTGCCTTTACTCTGACATCCAGAGTTATACAAAAGTGTAGTATGTGTGCAGTGCAGAAGAGATTTACTTTATTGTATGCAGTTTTGTTGTTTGTTTTGGGTTTTTTTTTTTTAAGGGAGAGCATTTGATTTATCCACCTGAATGAAGACCCAATCTTTCCCTTCAAAGGATAGTTAATAATTACTACGGCTTCCATAGTGGTCTCATCAGAGAAAATCATATCCATCCATCCATCCATTATCTATACATCGCTTAATCCTCACTAGGGTCGCAGGGGGGGGGCTGGAGCCTGTCCCAGCTGACTCAGGTGAAGGCAGGGGACACCCTAGACAGGTCGCCAGTCTATCACAGGGCCACATACAAAGACAAACAATCACTCTCACATTCACACCTACGGGCAATTTAGAATGATCAATTAACCTCAGCATATTTTTGGGCTGTGGGAGGAAGCCGGAGTACCTGGAGAAAACCCACGCATGCACAGGGAGAACATGCAAACTCCATGCAGAAAGATCCCGGGAAAGCCGAGACGCGAACCAGGGATCTTCTCGCTGCAAGGCGAAAGTGCTAACCACTACACCACTGTGCAGCCCAAAATCATATCCATATACAGATTTTTATTAATTCCAGGGCTGGTTCAGTAAAGATTATAATAATAAGTACATCAGATAATTCTTTGTCGCAGTTGGAATTTTGCAGACTGATAGATGGTTGAGAAGGTTTGCAGTTCTTGTTTTAGCAAAATATGTTGTAATAGAAGATCTTTATTGTCATTGTACATGAAAATATCTGCAAACCAGCAAAGTGCATCAGTCTGAGGTATCTAAAAATAAATAAGTAAAGAACAATGTTCTAAAGCCAATAATAAACATAGTATTTTGAGAGAATATTCTAAAAAGGAAAGAAAAGCTCCATTCTCACTACTCTCAGGATAAACTGTCATTAAAATTTACTTTAAATTTAGCTTCAACACGACATAAAAACATTTACTTTCATTACTGATGTTGTCAAGTTTTAATAAAGTTCATGCTACTTTTATAAAATGATGAAAGTGAATAAATTGTATTTCTGTGATCTGTGTTTGATTTCTGTCTTTTCTCCTGTCATCCAGATGTTCAGAGGGAGATGATGCCACATCTGGTCCAGCTGATGGAAGGTCTTGAAGTTCTCTGACTGGCCTCGACTGAAGATGGTCGTCTCACTGGATTTAAGGTTCAGATGCTCAGTAACAAACTCCACCAATGTGCCAACAGGGAAGCTTTAGGTTTATTAAATGTTGCTATGAAGTTATCGTTGTTTTTCTTTGTGAATGCAATGTGCTCCAACTGAAACTTGAATTAGAACATAGAAGTAAATCCTTCCATCTGAAAGGATTTAGTTGCATTAATAACCTCATAACATTCTAATTTTTATTCCAGTCTTAGTTGGAAATAGAATCTCTGTATTGATTCAGGTAAAAACTGAACTTCACAGCATGTTGAAGCAAAACAACCAGATGAAAACACAATCACAGACAACAAATATTATCATAAAGTCGGGTTATTGTTGTTTATCAGCACAATACAAAAAGATTAATGTTAAAAATATTCCAGTTAATACTCTAGAATATCATGATTTATATAAATTTACCTCAATAATATGAATGTTCAGGTTAAGACTGTACAGTGATATTTATTATGTAAGTTTAGCTGATTAAAGTTTATGACTGCACTTAAATACTATTTAAAATGACATCATTATTATAATATTTAGGGTCAGACCCTACAGTATTGAGATTAAGAAATCAAATATTCTATAAAATGTAAATACACTGAACACATTGGGATATATTTAAGTGAGACTCTACAATATTATTTGACACAAATCTATCTAAATCAAAATTTTAATAATTTTCACGCCAAACATTTACTGGACTGATTTAAATATTAAAATCACTCCTTTCTAATCCTCTGCTGTACGTTCAAACCTGAGGCCTTAAATAGAAACACACAAGTATCTGTTTGAAGGAACTTCTGCAGAGTCCTGGTTCCAGAACATGATGATAGAATTATAGACAAACTTTAACAAAAGCTGCCTGAGAGTTTACAGGTTTTTATGCTGGATTTCTTCAGTAATTTAATGAGCGTTATCAGCAATAATCAAGTGTTCATTTGATGAACTTCATTTCCTAAAACATCCAGAATTGGAGCTCATATCTTTGGCAGCTGTAAAGTTTCTGCTCCTTCAAAGTTCACAACACAATGAATGAATTCCTAAAACACTCTCAATGCTGGAGAGCGTTTGATGCTGAAGCAGTGAGCAGTTTTTCTGTTTCTTCTCTGAAGATGCACAATGAGGGTCGTCATTTGATCTGGAACAGGAATTCAATAACGGCAGCATGAGCTTCATTTCAGTCTGTAGCTGCTGAATTCATGGATGAATCATCTGGCACTAGAGAAGAAGACCATCAAACATCCACGTCAGCTGATGGAGGTCCAAGAGTCTCACCAAACAAACAACCTACAGAGTGAAGACCTCAAATCTGATTGGACGGCCTCCTATTCAGCCACATGTGTGAACAAATGCCTCTAAGCTGATTTGTTTTCTACAATAAATCTAGTTTGAGTCCTAATCTATGCCTGTGTTTGCTTCTTTACACCGCTGTTAACAGTTTAGGCTGTTAGATTGTTCCAGATAAGACAAGTACAAGATTCTTCAGAGCCGTTCTACCACGAGCCTGACAGGAAGAACTCCAACAGCTACTGAATGTTCCTGTGGTTCCCTCAAGGCTACAGGAGGAGTCCTACGAGGACGAGCCGGTCCACCTGATGGCGGCCAGTCGCTGCGGTTCAAAGCCAACACCGACTACATGGACTTCTACTGGACCACATGGAGGCCTTCAAACCAGACCAACGAGTTCAGCGACTCCCCGACTCGTGAGTCTGAGGACGCCGCCGAGCCTCGGTCCAGCCGGCCTCCTGTCTGTGGGTGTTTGAGTGCTGAGAGGTTTATGGATGCATGTGAATGTGTCTGTGTTGAAACAGCAGCTTTGGACTCAGTAACGCCGGGAAAAACCAAGAGCTCCTTTATTTGGGACTTCCACTAAAAAAATGATGAAAATAAGTTTGCCAGGGTTCTGACTGATAACAGATTATTAAATAATGAAAATAATCGTTTAAATATTCCTTTAAACAATCCTTTTAGGTCTACATTTCCCTTACACGGACTTCTTGGTATATATACAAGTATTTTGGGTGGAATATACCATTAAGCCCAATGTTCAAGGGTTCTTGTGGGAATATACCATTAAACCAACCTTTTAGGTAAATGTTCCAGGATGTTGGGTAGAATATACCATCAGATCAACCTTTTAGGTCTACATTGGAAGATTTTAGAGTAGAATATTACTCCAAACCATCCTTTAGGTCTACATTTAAGGTGGAATACTCCTTTACACCAAAATTTTTTTGGTCTACATTGAAAGATTTTAGGTGAAATATTCCTCTGAACGAAATTTTTAAGTTTATGTTCAAGGATGTTGGGTGGAATATACCATCAGACCAACCTCCAAGGTCAACAGTAGTGAGTTTTAGGTGGAATATACCATTAAACTCACCTTTTAGGTCTACATTGAGGGATTTTAGGTGGAATTTTCTTCCAAACCGTCTTTTAGTCTACATTTAAGGATGTTTAGGATGGTATATTCTTCCGAATCAACTTCTCAGGTCTACATTTCAGGTGGAATATTCCTCCATACTAACTTTTTTGGTCAACATTGAAGGATTTTTTCTAAACTACCCTTTCAGGTCTATATTTGAGGTTTTAGGTGGAATATTCCTTTTAACCAGCCCCTCAGGTCTCTTTGAGGATTTTGGATGGAATACTCGGTTAAAGCAACATTTTAGGTGCATGTCCAAGGATTTTTGGTGGAATTTTCCTTTAAGGTGGATGTTTGAGGACCTTGTAGGTGGAATACTTCCTGAAACCAACCTTTTAGGTCAACATTCAAAGATTTAAGGTGGAATATTCCTTTAAACCAACCTAAATTTCATGTTTTGATCATTATCAAGTGAGAAACCTCAATCCAGACTCCTCATAATGACGTTAGAGATTTATGCTGCTGTTATTTTTTTAGTCCAGACTAAATGACAGAAATCCACAACTGTAATTTTATTTCAGGACTCGGTTATTAAATGTCAAAACAATCCATGTGACTCTAAAAACTCAACAGCTGTACAAACTCTAAGATTAAACTCTCCACAAGGATCCAAAATAAGTTGGACTTCTACATGAGAGCTTTAATTATTCTTCATCTACTTCCTGAAAAGTTTGGTCAATAAAAAAGACAAAAACTAATATTTTCAGCTAAACTAAAGACAGACTTTGTGATTTTTCTGCTCACATGTTGTGTTATTGTAAACTTCCTCTTTCAAATAAATAGCCGCCTAACCCCCTGGAAACCAGCGTTTGTCCTGTTTTTGTGTTGCTCCTCGGCGACCCTGGACAGCCAGGTTGTACTGTTTTTTGAGCAACACACCATACTATGACGTTTTTACAATGATGGTTCTACTATGGAACCAGTTTGACATGTTCAGGCGTTCTTTGTGTGAAAACTCAGAGATTTCAGGGATCAGAAGGTGGTTTTCAACTTTCTTTGTTAACTTTCTGCCCCAACTTTAAACTAAATTTACTTCACTAACCCAGCCCTCTGGACTTCCAGTAAGCTGTGTTCCTATTGGCTGTCCAGGTGGCTGCTTGGTGTTATCAAGAACACCTGAGCAGCTCACTGTCTTCCTGCTTTATTTGGCTGCAGTGAAACATTTCCTCTGCTTCTCTTCACCAGTGAACTGGGTTTGGCTCCGTTTGGCTTTAGGGCTTTGTACTGGATAGTTGTCTTGGTAAATGTGGTTCTTTAGCCACAGTTAGCACATGGTGCTAATGTGTGCAGTGATTAGTGGATTTGGTACAGCTGAGTTGTGTCTTTATCTTGGCTGTAGTGAGTCTTTCGAGGTTTTGGGTCAGACACATTCTGTGTTTTTGTTTGGGAACGAGCGTTGATTGTCCAGAAGGTAAGAGTTCCTGTCCTGATTCTCTGTTCTCAGAGGTTCTCTGGTAGGCTGCAGGAGACTTTAGCGTTTGGGTTGTGCTGGTTTGGTTTTTGTACGGTTTCATTTGGATGACTATCTTGAGGCCCCTCCATGTGGTTTAGTGAGGTTTTCTGCAACAGTTCGACAAAGCAACCTGCAGCAGAAGAGACTTTGAGAGTTTTTAGGAAGTTCTGGAGACCAGACTTTAGAGCAGCATAAACATTTGTCAGCAGTTTGAGCAGGAGAAGGTGAGCTTCAGAGTAGAAATGAGATGGAAACCTTCTTGACCCGTGTGGTGAGGTCCTGTACCAAGAGTTTGAGCAGGTTGTGAAGAGTCTGTAGTTCTTTGGTCTGAAAGCACAAGAAGAGTCGACTCATTAAAGGAGAAAACAGGCGATATTGTTGGTTCTTCTGTTGCTCTGCAGTTTCCAGTTTCCTTAGACTGAATATCAAGTTTATATTTAAATGATTTCCCATGTGAGCCCAAGAAGACTTCAATAAACTCCCTCCATCCCCTGGACACAACATATTTTATTACCATGTTCAATCATTATTTTGAAATGTTTTTGAGTTTTAATCATAGTTTTAGCATAGTTTTTTTTCTCTTTGCTTGTTCAGTTTTGTCATCTGTGTAAAAGGTGCTAAACAAATAAACTTGAATTGATAAACTGAATAATTGACTAACTCATGATTGAGACAACAGAAGTATTTTCATTGTGGTTTAAGGGTTTGTTTCATTTTTAAGGTTGGGGTTAAAATCTTGACAGAAAAAGAAGATTAAAGAAATAAACTACATAACAAAAAGCAATTAAATCAAAGGAAAAAAAATACAATAAAACTTTTAAAAAGTTTTATTATTTAAAAGTATTTTTTAAATGTTTAATATTCTTCTTGTTTAATTGTATTTTTTTATATGTTTATCAAAAATATTTTATCTGTAATTTTTAATATTTGTATTTTAAAAATTTTGTTGAATTTCATGATTACATGTATTGTATGTTGTTTAATTATCTAATTCAATATTTTGTGTTTAATATAATTTAATTGTATTTAATGTTTAACTACATTAAAAAGACAAAACATTTCGAAATCAAATCAGACATTAGAAAAGAATAAAAGGTGAGAAAAGAGCAAAACTAAACGTTTAAGAAGAATCAAACTAAAGACAAAACATTTGAAAAGACACCAGTTAGACTTCAGAAGATCAAATTTAACAGAAGAGACAATAAAACAATCAAAAAGAGCAAAAACAGATAAAGGTATCAAAGCGTTTTCTAGTCTGAAACAAAAACATCAAGTTGTTTCTTCAAACATTTCCTCTTTCTATGTTCTTGGTTTGATTGTGGACAGATTTACTCAGAACTCATTTCAGAAAACTGCTTTCCAGATAAAGTCTACTCGTAATTGAAGGCATTTATCAAACTAATGTTACCTTCTGATCTCCACAAACTTTACTGTTCAGTGAAGAGAATCAAAGTTTGTTGATTTCTAAAAAACCCACAGGTGAAGGTCTGAGAAGAACTCAGATGGATGGTCTAAATGTGAAATCAAGACTCATGGTCACAAGTTTTAAGGCTTCTGTTAACCACAAAGTTCAAACTAACAGAGAAGTACTGAGAAACTTGTAAAACTTCAGTCCTCAGACTGTCTGAAGGTTCAAACTAACAGAGAAGTACTGAGAAACTTTTAAAACTTCAGTCCTCAGACGGTCTGAAGGTTCAAACTAACAGAGAACTGCTCAAGAACTTGTAAGATTTCAGTCCTCAGACTGTCTCAAAGTTCAAACTAACAGAGAACTACTCAGGAACTTCAAAAATTTCAGCCCTCAGACTGTCTAAAGGTTCAAACTAACAGAGAACTACTGTGGGACTTAGAAAATATCAGCCCTCAGACTGTGTGAAAGCTCAGGTCCTGAGGACTTGGGAGGTGTGGAGGCTTTGGAAAGTCTTGGAACTGAGGGTTCAACCCTCCAGCACAAAGGCTGAAGTCCAACCTCCTGAGAAAAACGGTCGAGTCGAGACACGAGTGAGAAAAAAAATTCGAAAATGACAAAAAATAGATGATAAATGCGCAAAAAAAAGAAGAATTAGTATCTGAGCGAATAGCTCAGGGGGATAAGAAGAGGACTACCAAGTGGAAGGTCGCAGGTTCAAGACTCGCCAGTGGCACTTTTCTTTCTTTGTCTTTGTCAGGATTTTGATGAAAATTTAAGAAGTGTCTGGTCTTGAACCAGCGACCTGCAGCTCCATAGGCAAATCCTTAACTCACTGAGCTACAGATCAGATAAAAAGAAATAATTTCGTCGTCCCTTTGGCATCGTAGTTTCTGAAGTGACCGCATGGGCGGAGCCAGGGCGGAGTCTGGGTGGAGTCAGGGCGGAGAGTAGGCGGGGAGGTGGGTGGCGGCCTCCCCCCTCTACTCCCCCACCTCTCCCCACCACCCACCACACCTTCCCCCGTCCGACGAGTTCTTCGAGTCTCCACGAGTTCTTCGAGTCTCCACGAGTTCTTCGAGTCTCCACTGGTTTTCCCGAGTTTCTGGAGTTTCCACGAGGTCGGAGGCAGAACAAGTTGTCATGAAGAGGTGTTGAAGTCGGCCAGGATGGAGTGACTTTATACAGCGACTAGAAGGAAGACCACTAGAAGAGCAGGTCTTTAACCACCATCCATAAAATCCATGGAGTCGCTCCAGAGAAATGAAGGGAGGTCAACTTTTAACAACCTCCATCCACATGTTCAACTTGATATTTTTACTTGGAGATTTTTAGCACCACAAACCTTTAGTATCACACTTTATTATCATTTATTAGGACTTTAATGGACTCCACCAGCAGATTTAGTTTTTGTTGACAAACTTTATTCTTGTCGTCGTGGGACTGCAGTATTTAAAACTGTTCCTTCTATTTGACCTCATGTTTATTAGTTTTAGTGGAGAAAGTTATTTTAATTGTCCATTAGTCTCTTAAAAACCAAATAATAAATTGGATTAGTCAAGAGGTTTAAATTTCTTACTTTGTCATATTTTAAATATGACAAAAAATATAAAAATAAAGTGTCTTGAGACAATTTGACCTGTAATTGGCGTTATATAAATAAAATTGAATTCAAATTGTATGTATCTTGTAATGTTGGAGTAATTCAGCCATATATGTTGGAAAACACATTTTCTTTGTCCATTAATCTGTTGATTGTTTTCTCCAGTAATTCATTTCTTGTTTTGGTTTATAAAATGTCAAACCCAAATATATTCAGTTTACTGTCATAAAAACCAAAAAGATTTACATTCATGATGCAGGAATCAGGCAGTTTTTCACTTTTTATCTTAGTTTAGTCAGAAAGATAGTTGATAATGTGTGAATTGTTGCAGCTTGTGAGCCGTAGAAGGTTTTAATCTTTGGGGCCGAGTGTCAAAAAGCATTTAGAAACCAACATCAACAAAACACTCAAAGATTTGAACATCATTAAAGGGAAATTCAACTTTTGCATGACAATGTCAAATTAAAGGACATTTATTTCCAACGTAAATGTGTGATATTCATCCTCTGGAGCTTTCTCTTCACATCGTCTTCCACTTGGACTGGTTTGGTCAGGAGCATGTGCAACAAACATTTGAAAAACTGCACTTTAACATCAATGAATGACACTGAAGTTTAATCTCTACATAAATGAGACTGAGTCTGGATGTGCTGCTCTGTCATTAACTCCTAAGTTTAGGGAAAGTTCAAACAAAAGAGGACAGTTCAGATCAGACTTGAGAATGAGCTTATTTTGAACAAACATCTCAGACTTTCGGCGCTTCAGCACCTGTAGCAAGATATTTTAACAACAAGCAACTCAAGAGATCCAGAAGTTGGAGAGAGTTAGCTTTAGCTGAGCCAAAGAACATGTGGGACGCTAACCTAGCAAACATTTCAGACTTTTCTCTGTGAATTCTGAGAAATAATTTCCTATTTAATGACAGAGCTACATATCTTAACTCAGTCTCATTAAAACAGACTCTAATTCAGTGTCATCCATCCATATTAAAGTGCAGTTACCCAAAATGTTTGCTGCATGAGCTCCAACAAAACCTGTCCAGGTAGAAGGCCACTTTGACAAACAGGAAGTGGAAGATTCCAAGCAGATTTATAGAAGGGGGAACCGGACTGTACTAAGTGTGGTCGAGTATAGAGGGGTGTTTTGTGGGTTTTTAAGGCTGATAATGATTATTACTGAGACATTTGGAGTCGATATTCATTTGCAGTAAATGAAAATATTTAAAATCTTGGAGTTAAACTTAGAAGAACACAAACTCTAACAGGAAACTTTGTTGATACGTTTTTGTTTTGTTTACAGATGTTAAGTTAAAGGAGTTTTATTCGTGACGTATAACCAATCAAATCACTCCAGAAGACAGAGCGACCACAGGTAGATAAAGGTTCAGAGCCAAAGTAGCGCCATTTTTAAATGTATTTATTACCGTAAATCAGTAAAAAATAAAATACTGATAATCAGTAAATCAGTCAGCCAACAATTACTACAATTCTACAATGTATGTCTCTTTCCTTTGACTTGTTATTTGTACAATATACGATGTATATGATGGTGTTTTTTCATACCAGAGGCTATACTATGATGTTTTCTAAGAGACATACTATGCTACTCTGTTTGTTCTGGCCCTGGGCTGCTGCACTCCTCCTCTGTTGTTTTCTGGATTGTACTCAGCTGCATGCCTTCGTCCACTCGGCCTCCGTTGACTCGTCCCGCCTGCCGTCTCTGGAGCTGAAGCTGGATTGGAACAGACCAAAGTATAGTCCAATCATGATGCCAGCTGCCTCTCAAAAGGCTCCTTCATCTGGCAGGTGGCAGCACTTCTTCTGAGGGGAAGCTGAGCTGGCCTGGCAGAACTTTGGAGATGTGTTCCAGTAGTTGATGGATCTGTAGGGAGATAGAGAGGGACCTTTGACTTGTTCAGTAAAGAAAACAGGAAACCCATTGGTAGTTTTAGTTTAGGGTGCTACTGCGGTGTGTTTTTGGGTTTTAAGAGGTGAACAGGAATAGTTTTTTTTTGTATTGATTATGTTTTAGTTTGTTCCTGGTTGGAATGCCCATCAATGTCAACGTGAAGTTCACTTTTAGTTCTGTTTATTTTTATTTTACTAACACCCATTTGCTTTTATCCCCCTCACATGTTATGTTGTTGTAAACTTCCTCTTTCAAATAAATACTCGTCTAACCCTCTGGAAACCAGCATTTGGACTGTTTTTGTGTTGCTCCTCACCTACCTCAGACAGCCGGGACATAACGTTTTGTGGACTAAAGGCTATACTATGACGTTTTAAGAGCGACATGCTAAACTATGACGTTTTTAGAGCGACATGCTATACTATGATGTTTTTAGAGTGACATGCTATACTATGTTTTTAGAGTGACATGCTATACTATGAGGTTTTAAGAGCGACATGCTAAACTATGACGTTTTAAGAGCGACATGCTATACTATGACGTTTTTTGGACCAAAGGCTATACTATGACATTTTTAGAGCGACATGCTATACTATGAGATTTCAAGAGCGACATGCTGAACTATGACGTTTTAAGAGCGACATGCTATACTATGACATTATTTGGAAGATATGCTGTACTTTGACGTTTTTAGAGTGACATGCTATACTATGATGTTTTTAGAGTTACATGCTATACTATGTCGTTTTTTGGACGACATGCTGTACTATGAAAGCTTTTTGGACGAGATGCTATAATCTGACGATTTTTGGACCAAAGGCTAAACTATGACGTTTTAAGAGTGACATGCTATAATATGGCATTTTTTGAGTGACATGTAATGCAATGATGTTTTTTGGGCGACATGCTGTACTATGATGTTTTTAGAGTGACATGCTATACTACGATGTTTTTTTGGACGACATGTTATACTATGATGTTTTTTGGAGCAACATGCTATACAATGACGTTGTTTGAGCGACATGCTATACTATGATGATTTTTGAGTGACATGCTATACTATGACGTTTTTAGAGTGACATGCTATACAATGACGTTTTTAGACCAAAGGCTATACTCTGACGTTTTTTGGACGACATGCTATACTGTGACAATTTTAAAGAGACATGCTATACTATGATGTTTTTTTGGACGACATGCTATGCTGTGACGTTTTTTGCACCAAAGGCTATACAATGACATTTTTTGAGCGACATGCTATACAATGACGTTTTTTGAGTGACATGCTATACTGAGACATTTTTAGACCAAAGGCTATACTATGACAATTTTAGAGTGACATGCTATACTATGACGTTTTTAGAGCGACATGCTATACTATAATGTTTTAAGAGCGACATGCTATACTATAATGTTTTAAGAGCGACATGCTATACCATGATGTTTTTTGGACGACATACTATGCTATGACATTTTTTGGACAAAAGGATATACTATGTTTTTAGAGCGACATGCTGTACTATGACATTTTTAGAACGACATGCTATACTATGACGTTTTTTGGACCAAAGGCCATACTATGACGTTTTAGAGTGACATGCTATACTATGACGTTTGTTGGGCGACACTTGATACTATAGGCTTTTTAAATTGACATATTACTATGACTTTTTTTTTTGGTTTTTTTTTTTGTTTTTTAGCAACATATAAAAATTTGAACAGTTTTAAAAATTACTATAGTTTTACTTGTGCAATGAAATATTATTCTATGGCATTTTTTAGACGACATATACTCTGATCTTTTCTTGAAAAACATACTATTTTGACAATATACTGCACTATGACATTTTTTGAACCACATATCATACATGACAATTTTAGGCAACATCCTATCATTTTGCACTTTTTGAACCACATAATAATCAGTTGGATTTTTGCCGACATGCTATACTATGAACTACAGGCCATACTATGTTATTCTTGAAAAGTATACTATACTTTGACATTTTCTGAACTACATCCTATACTAGGCCCTTATACACAGAGTGCTTTGGTTACATGTTGATTTATAATCTAGATTTTTTTCTGTTTTGTTTTTTGACGGGATTACCACAGACCTGACCGTGAACACCGTTGACACCCACCCGAGGGAGACGCTGTCTAAGATCTCAAGGCTGCTTGGTCGTGGTCTTTCTGGTCCTGCTCCAGAACGCCTTCATCAACTACTTCTTCTTTTGAAGAGGCCCTCAGATGCTGGAATCTCTGACCTTAAAGAGGAGCTGCTACTTTCACTCTGTAACGAGACGGTGGTTATTTTAAATACCCAGCTCCTGGCGGCTTTGAGTGAAAGTTTAACACCCATCAAAATGGAACTACAGACAGTTAAATCTGAGCTGTCGGTCAGTATTTCAAACATCAAGTCCGACCCCGCTGCCCTAAAGCACGCTGTGGGTGAAACAGAAACTTCACTCTCCACATCACCTACGACATTGTCACACTCCAAAGCAGAGCACCTGTCTGCTGAACTTTTAAAAGTGGACTATAAATGTGAAGAATGTGATCAGCAGCAGCCTGTGAGCAGCGGAACAGATGTGATCAGAAAGAAGTCATTTTCTTTTTTCTTTTCTTTCTGGTTGACTTGATGCTGTCAGATGCAGATGTTGGAGCTGATTCTGATCTTTCAGGATAAAAAGCTGCTTTTCCTTCACAGACTTTTCAGGAAATTATTCTCTCAGGTTTTCTCTGCTATTTATATTTTTATTATCTGTGATTATTTCATTATTTCTTTATTGTAAAAATAAAGTTTGAGGCATGAAGACTCATTTAGTTATTTTAATCCTGAAATCTTTGATGTAGCAGAACTAAACTTCCATTTTCCTTCTTGTACTTCTGATACTAGAACTAAACGTATCTTCAACACGGATCATCTGCTTTTAATGAATCAGCAGCAACATCACAACAACAAATGAGACAGTTTTCAACAAATTAATGAAACTGATGTCATTTAAAACTATCAGAGTCTGTTTTAGTGTCAAATTAAAGCTGATTACTGATAACTAGAACATTAACGTTACTGTTTTAATCAAATTTAAGTTTCCTGAACGTTACATTAATGTCAACCAGCCAGTTTTATGAGCTTAATGAACCACATTACAGGAACACAACACACTTCAGCTGTTTACATGAAACTCAACACATCAGCTTGATGCTACGTTAGCTTTAATCAGGCTACGACTGAGCAGCTAGCTCGGTTAGCATTGCTAACATTAAAGCTAATGTTTAGTATGCTAACTTTCTTCTCTGGTCAACACACACTGAAACAAACTCCACCAACATCTGGAGTGCATGGCACACATTACATCTGACACTAAAGCTGCATATAAAGTGCATTAAAAGCGGCACCGATACGAAAATAAACATTTACTTACCGAACTATCAGAGTCCTTTCAGTGTCTGCTGGCAGAATCAGCCGAAGGTAGAAAACTGTTTAAAACAAGCCAACGGGCAGGAAAACTGTCTGTGGAAAATGCTGTGCTGCTGCACCGATGAATAAACCAACAGTTATTATATCAGAATTAATCCAAACGAGGAGAACAGAGTCTCTGCTGCCTCCTCCATAGGACCCGTCAATCATTCCAGACCGGACTGTCAATCAAGTAGTCCCGCCTCCTGGCTTCGCAAAACTTTAACGCTCTATAAAAAAATCAATATTGATTTATTTTAAGATCGGCCACCTGATCTCTCATTTTGACCATGAAAACTAACGACAAAAAATGTATGTACAGTCTATGCACCGTACTCAGTTTGGCTCCACACTTCCTGTTGACCACTTCCGGTATCAGAAAATGAAAAAGCGGACCTTTTTTCGTTTCTGTCTCTTACTGATTTTACTTTCTTCTTATTCTAAATATAAAACGAAAATCAAAGCATTTAAAAAAAAAATCGTATATCCCTTTTTGATCATGAAGAGGAAAAACGCCTTGTATTTCAATTTTAATTTTTGTATTTTAAAACGAAAATCAAATAACCACTCGTTTTTTGTTTTTCAATACCCGTTTCAGAACGGAAAATCCAATTACCAGATCTGTACACGGACCGGGGGTAGATGTCTGGTGTGTGTGTGTGTGGGCTGTGTGTCTGAATGTTTTTGCAAAAAAAAAAAAAAAAGGAAAAAAAAAAAGTGGGACTGAAACGAGTGAGAGCTCGTATCTGTGCAGGCTACAGCCGAAAACTACAGTTGTAGTTGTCGGCTGAAAAACTACAACTCCCGGCAATAACGTCACTTCCTATTGATCGGGACGGGAGCCTCTCGGGTATGGACACATGAGAATCATGTGACAGGTCATGGCCACAACGTGGTCACGCTTATTTCAACGTAAGAAGTCCTCCAAATACCGGTGGTCTGGTTTATAAAGGGTTATGTTGTGTGCGCTTTGTGTATTTTTACAAACATCACTGCAACGAAAAAGCACCCTGAGAGCTGGTGAATGTGTGAAATGTTAGTGTAACTCCCCAGATTTTATATGCAAAAAGAATTATCATCTACCTTATCTGGTTTAAAATCTACAGCCAATCAAAAATCAATATGCAAAACGTAGCGCCGGCGCTACGCAGGGTTCTAAAGGGTTAATGTCCCCATTTCTTGCAAATTTCTACTCTGGCTTATGAGAAATGGTGTTTGTCCAAGACCACAGAAAACATAAATATTGCTTTGAATATGTGACCGACTTTGCTGATTTTTCAAACTACATCCTTCTCTTATGATTTGAAACAAACCAAACAATAAACCGTTTTCTCATTTATGGAACAGAACCCAGGAGCTCCAGTTTGTCTTCTGCTCTCTGTATATAAAGTAACTTTATATATGATTTTGTGACTCAAAAATGCATTTACTGTGACAGTTCTGTGATTTATTTCAGTACCTGAGCAAATGTTTTCCACCACTTAAATAAGTCTGCAGGTGAAACAAGAGTAAGCGTGGCAGCAGCGCTCCGTCATTCATCAAAATCTCACCTTCCTGCCTCTCATTCATGAAAACAAACACGCCACACGCTCTGACGCCAACCACATTACCCTGAGCTGCTTGTAAATACAGTCTAACAATGCCTTTGCTCTGTATTATCGTGCTGCTGTTGCTGCTCGGCAGACCAGCCGCCCACGCTCACCCTTCTGCAACGATCCACCGAGGAGCTTACAGCCGTCATTAAAGCCACATTAAAAAGGGATTTGCTGGGCTCATGCTTTATTTGCCAGGCCCCTGGGGCTTGCAGTTTGATGAGAGGGGAGATTTGTTGAGCTGTGTGGGTCTGCAAGTGAGCTGTTTGTGTCGAGCATGCTATAAATATTGTTGGTCGGAGCTGCCTATGTGATCCCCACCAGTGCCAACAGTACAGGCCTGAGGTGATAGTCTGTTGATGGCCCTGCTGGTGGCATCGCGATGATTCACTGTAAGTCTCTGCCCACAGGCTCTCACCCACATACAATATGGACCAAGACTTCAGTTAACTGTAACAGCCTATTATTCTCTCTTTTTTGGCAGTAGAAACTATGGAAACCAGAGCAAACAGTGTCATCAGCTCAACAGGATGAACACAAGGTCCGCATGTAATCCTAATGAACACACCACATCTCAGTTCAGCCAGCTTCTTCTGCTGCATGTTTTAAAGAACCACGCCAGCTTTTTGCATCTTTGCAGTCGTTGTGCAATTTCTAGTGGGTCTCTTTGTTGCAATCGCTTTGTCACTTTGCATCCATGCTGTCTCTTTGTTGTTACGGATTGACTGAGGCTCAGATGCAGGAAACGGATGGAGGCGAATCAGATTCAAAAAAAACTTTTATTTAACAGATTACGTTAGCGTAAACTACGAGGATTCTCACAGGAAGAGACGTTATTCAAGAGACAATAACAAAATTCAGGAAGTGGCGCAATACTAGCGACTAAGCTACTACACAAGAACAAGAACTACAAAAGCGCCCGGAAGTCTACAAAGAAGATGACGCAGAAAAGCTGCGACTAAGCAGCCGAGACTGTTTACCAAGAATAAAGCATAGATCCTGAACAGAAAACAACCACCCACGTAAGGTATCACCCAGGCAGGATGGCGAGAATACAAATAGTTATCCAGACGAGTTTGTCCACAATAAACAGATAAGCATTCAATGAACTAACTACTGATTTCAAACAGCTAGCCGGATATGCATCTTACAGAAACCCAAGAATTACGACTAGGAAGGAGATCCGGAATACAAGCTACAAAATTACTCTAACAGTGATCAACTACATTATCGGGATAATCAGGAATGCTCGAACTGGTACCCAGCTTACTGACTGAGGCAGGGGTGATGTTCCAGAGGCTGTAGTGTTCCGATGGATGGGAATGGAGTTTGATGGAGGTGACGCCAGATGAGTACCAGGGAGGAGAGTGAAGAATGTGGCTGCTCGGAGGTTTCGGATCCAGGAGTGCGTCAAGGAACTGCAGGAATGTGATGGTCAGACGGTCTGTGATCCAGATGAGAGGGGAGCAGGTGAATATGGACGGACGGAACCCAGACTAGGAGAAAGAGAAGATAGACACAGGTTACCAGGGTCGCTTGATAAGAGGTAACAACTAGAGCTGAGCAGAAACTGACAAGAGATTCTTCACGGTCCGACAAAGCATGGTGAGTGGAGGCCAGTCCTATTGCAGTGGAATGACTTCTGATTGGTGTCGCTCCACCTGCTCCTATTCTGCTGAAGCTGATTAGATTAGCCACACCTGTCACTGCAGCCTCTGGAAGGAACACACCTGAGAGACAAAAAGAAAGGAGGGAGAGAGAAGAGTTCTACCTACGGCCTGCAGGAGCGGGCCTGACATTTGTAGTTGTTTTGAGTCTCTGTGGTTTGGGCCCCTGGTCATTTTATGTCTCTTCGTGGTCGATTTGCATCTTTGTTGTCATTTTATATCTCTTTGTGGTCATTTTGCATCTCTGTGTTCATTTTGTGTTTCTTTCTTGTCATTTTGTATCCCTTTTTGATCAGTCCATGTTTCTTTGTTGTCTTTTGCATCTCTTTGAAGTGATTTTCTGTCCTTCTGTGCTCATTTTCTGTCCCTTTGTGATCTCTGTGTGTCTCTTTGTGGTTATTTTCCATGTCTTTGTGATTTTTAAAATATCCGTGATTGTTTGAGTCTGTAGTCGTTTTTGAGTTTCTTTGGGGTCGTTTTTCATCTCTTTATTGTGGTTTTGTGTCATTTTTTGGTAATCTCGTGGTTTTTTTTGTTGTCATTTTGTATGTCTTTGTGGTCTTTTGCACTTCTTTGGGGTCATTTTACATACTTTTTGGCCATTTTGAGTCTCACTGTGGTTATTTTGTAATGACCAGACTGCATATCTCAGTCCAACCAGATCATTCTGCTGCACATTTAAAATGACCATGCATGGGTTTTCTGCCCATGCCACTGTGCAGCCAGGTTGCAGAGTGGGAGTGTTTGTTATCTGGTGCTTTCACAAAAAAACCTCCACTTTAGCTGAAGTGTTGGTGCTGATATGAGTACCGGAGCAGTTTCTCAGAGAGACACAAACCCTCTGAGCTGTTTGTTTGTCTGCAGTGGTATCGCCAGACTGTCAGAGATCAGTTCAAATTACCATTAGGGTAAAATGTGCAGGATGGTTCTGCTAGAAAAATCATCAGTGTAAGAGATTCTAAAAATAAAACCTTTGTCTCTGCAGTAAGAAAATTGATTTTCAACACATAAATAAGTTTTTATAAAGTTGGCAAACTCTCTTCTGCAGTCCTCCCTGCTGTCTTCATTCACCAGTTAGACTAGCCTACAGCCTCTAACATAAATGTTTTATTACTTGTCCAGTGGGTAGTTCGGAAGTTTCCATTATTAATAACACGGTGACAATCCTGTTTACATGTCTCCTGAATACTGATAAGAATAGTTATCCCTATTTTGGAAAGATTAGACAGGTAGCAGTGTTTTTGGAAGCATGAACTTGTGCAGTTTGTACTGAAGTTGTCAGTCAGTCAGATGCTCTAACTCAGAGTGTCTCTGAGAATAAAATGCAATACAGATATTACTTTGGTCTGACTGTTTATACAATTTATAATTTTAACACACAGTTATTAAATACAAAGGGATAATGAAATCAACACATTGTTTTATGGAAAACTGCAGTTGGTTCTATGAATGACAATGTGTGATTCTGAAAGCACATGTACTGAATATGGATATAGATATATGGGCAAACAACCATCATTCCAGCCATTTAGGTGACATCCTGGACCCTGACGGCCCCTTGCTCTCTAGCAAGCCAATCCAGCCCCTCGTGGAGGCCCGTCCCACTGCGAGCATCGCAGCCCTGAATGTGCCAGCTCCTCCCATGGCACAGTTTGTGAACATCCAGCAGCTCTGTCATCTCCTCCACAGACCGGGAACATCCTGCTTGTTTGCAAAGATGACCAATGGTACATCTTGCACCTCCTTCACTGTCAGTAGCTTCTCCATCTCACAGTGGGCCTCCATGATTTGGTCCCTGCAGCTGCTGTTGATGACGAACACCACTGCTTGGGTGTTGGGACAATAATGTTTCCACAAAGGTCTGAGCTCATACCTTCCTCCCACATCAAAGAAAGTGAAATCCTAGTTGTTACGTTCAACTGTCTCCACATTGAAACCAATGCTTTGAAATGGTTGCATGAACTCATCTTGTTTCAGCTTCAGGAGGATGGTGGTTTTTCCAGCTCTGTCAAGCCCAAACATCACACCAAGGATCTCCATCCTTTGATCAATGAAGACCCGGCTGTCCTGAAAACACATTTTGAACCACATTATTACATGCTGGAGAAAACTGAAGCCCTTTTTCATTTTCATGCCAGATTTCATTGACACAAGAGATTATTTTGCCCCTAATCTGAGTCATCAAATATTTAGTATTTGCTTATACCACATCCAAATCCAATAAAACTCTCTTAGATAATGCACACTTTAAGTACAGTAAAGTTATTAATATGCTTTTATGTAGCCCTCCGTTAGCCTGTCTTCCTGCTCTTTGAACAGATTGAAGACTTCTAACTCTTTGTCCCTCCTATTTGACTTATGATTTCTTGTAAAGTCTTCCATCTCTCCACACACATCTGTATCAGATGTACCTTCCTGAAGCTAACAGGTGGAGCTGTTCTCGGTTTGTTTGTGCTATTATTCTCACAGCTTCTATTATATCATTTTTCTGTTTTACCTCTAAACAACCCTGATCTGACTCATGTGAGATGGGATGCAGTAAACTTATTATCCGCTTTACTGGTCAGAACTGCTGGAGAACAGTTAACTATGGGCCAAACCAGCAGTACAAATTAAACACTGTAAATAACACAAGCATAGATTTGACACAAACTGATCATGCAAACATGATACACAGCACATTTCTAAACTACACACCACTGGTGCTGACAGTACTATAAAACTACACTATTGAGCAAATATCCAACTCGCCTTTTTTCATTTTCTCAGCCCACCAACTTCATACCCAGCTTTCCTGAAATGTTTTCTTCATGCTGAGGGAACCAATCCTCCGCTCTGTAATTTTTCTTCGTTTGCTGACCCAAAGCACCAAACCAGTCATTGTATCCTTATGGACTAGCAGCCTCTGACTGCACAGACACACATCAGCACACTGACACACTAAGACACACACTAACACAAGAGATGACCTCAAACAGGCCAGAAAAAACAGCAAAACCAAAATGTATCTCAGTTTGCATTTAACTGGTATCATCACTGATCCCTTCCCCACTGATAAGCCTAAAGGGCTTACCTTACTTCCTGTTAGTGTTTCCTGTCCGTCTACAGAAGGACCACCATCCCTGAGATGAGACTGTGAGGTTGAAGTCTCCTTCATTGTTTTTTGCTTTGTTCAATACTGTCCCCAACGCCAATTTTGTGGTAGGAAAAAAATCACCAGGAAAAGCGCGTCCAAAAATAACATCTGAGCCTTGTCTTTGCAGAGAGAAAATGAAAATGAAAACTGAATTTTTGGTGCATACAGAAGTTTTTATGCTGTTGAAATTCTCTTCAGAAGCCCCCCCTGCTGTCTTTATTCGCCAGTTAGAATTAGTCCACAGCTTCTGATGTAAACTGACTGTTCTGATCCCGTGAGTAGTTTGGGCCTTTCCATTATTAGTAACACGATGAGAATCCTGTTTACATTTCTGCTGAATATTTAAGGGAAAAGATAATCCTTTTTGGGAAAGACTGAAGAGGACTGTGGAGCAGAGTTTCTGGAAATAGGCTTCAGCCTTTTTTTTTTTTTTTAACCATATTCTTTTACTGAAGTTGTTAGTCAGATACTCTAACTCAGAGTGTACATGAGAATAAAATACAGTCCTGATTTTGCCTTTGTCTTGTCTGACTGTTTATACAATTTATAAACTTAACACACACATATAGAAATGCATAGGCATAATGAAAACAACACATTGTTATATGGAAAACTGTGGATGGTTATATGTGACTATGTATGATTTTAAGAACATATATGTACTGCATTTAAATGGTTATTGATATACACTACCAGTCAAAAGTTTGGACACACCTTCTTATTTAATGCTTTTTCTATATTTTAATGACTATTTACATTGTAGATTCTCACTGAAGGCATCAAAACTATGAATGAACATATGAAATCATCTATAATTCCCTATATCTTTCTTCATCGTTTTGAAGTCTTCAGTATGTATCTACAATGTAGAAAGTAGTAAAAAATTTTTTTAAAAACTATGAATGAGAAGGTTTGTCCAAACTCTTGACTGGTAATGTATATGCATCTGGAAACATACACATGGAGACAACACTTTCCACCACAAAGGTCAGTGTGGATTTTGTATATTGCAGGCAGTGTGTTTAGTGTTTCACTGTGGTCATCTTGACTCTCTGTGTAGCCATGCTGCACCTCATTGTGGTCATTTTTACAATTGTTACGGTCATTTTAAGTCTCTTTGTGGTTGTGTTATGTCTCTGTAGGCATCTGGAGCCTCTCAGTGGTAATTTTTCATCTCCTTGTTAGTTAGTTAGTTCATTTTTATTTTATTCATTGACAAAAGAAAAACAAAAAACAGAAAAAAACAACTGAATACAAAACTAAAACAAAGGTTTCCAAATTTCTGAATGAAAAGGAGCAGAAAGAAAAACAAATTTATATTATCTGCCCCAAATAATAATAGATTGTAATAATTTTGAGTCTTTGTGGTCATGTTGTGTCTCTTTGTGATAATTTTTTGTCTATTTATGGTCATTTTGAGTCTTGTTGTGGTTCTTTTTTGTCTATTTATGGCCATTTTGAGTCCTTTTTTTTTTATCATATTAGGTTTTTTTGTGGTTATTTTGCATCTCTTTGGGATCATTTCAAATATTTGTGTTCATTTTGTGTCTCTTTGTGCAAATTTAGTGTCTCTGTGTTCATTTTGTGTGTCTCTGTGATCATTTTAATTCTTTTTGAGATTTTTTTTTGTCTTTGTCGTCATGTTGTGTCTCTTTGTGGTCATGTTGTGTCTCCGTTCATTTTGTGTCTTTTTGTGGTTCTTTTGAGAGCGCTGTCATTTTACCTCTTATTGCAGTCGTCAGTCTCTTCAAGCTTACTTGGAGTGTCTTTGTAGCTGCTGTGTCTCTTTGTGATCAACTGCAAGCCGTTTAATGCCTTTTGTGGCCATTGTGCATTTCTGTTTTGGTCATCATGTGCCTCCTTAAGGTTGAGGTCACTAATAAAAGACACAAATAATGCTGCTACATATCTTCACGCACACTAAAAACACTATTAATTTCTACTGTCCAGAAACAACATTTCCTGCTGTTCAAAATTCAGTGCATTTTTCAGACTTTCCTCAGATTTTTCCATTTTTTTTTCCAGAAAATTGTGGTTTAATTGCAGGTTTGTCTTTAAAATGAATCAAAGGAGAAAGCATCTGACTGCATGATGAGAATGTGTTTGGGAAGGCTGCACATTCAGCTCATGAAGGGATTTAATTAACACGTGATGACCTAACCATTATCACAGATCAGAGCTACATGTGTGAGTTCTGCAACATGAACTTGTCCAGAAGCAGCTGACACTTTTCAGATGCAGCTAATGTCCTTTATGAGCCTCGCTTGCATTTGTGAAGCACCTGAGAGAAGGAAACATTTATTTTGCAGTATTTATAGACATATTAAACCAAACTGTGCAGCAATTAAAATGTGTCCGTCTTAATAACTCATCAACGTCTCAGCTGGTGATCCTATCATGACTTCATTAACTGTGAACTTGCTTTAATGAATCCATCGGTGCTGATGTTGTGTGGGAGTTCCTCTGTGAATCATGTGTCTGTTACTGCAAAAAATGCTATCTGCACTCTACAATTTCACTACAATGGCTGTATTTTCAACACTGATTGTGACCACAGATCGACCTCTTCTTGACTTATGGTCGTATTATGTTGCTCTGTGGTTGTTCTGCATGTATTTGTGGTTATTTTACATCTCTGTGTGGTCATTTTGGATGTCTGTGGTCATTATGTATCACCTTTATAGTCATTTTGAGTCTCTTTTGGTCATTTTGTGTTGCTTTGTGGTTGTTCTGCATGTATTTGTGGTCATTTTGCATCTCTATGAGGTCATTTTGTGTCTCTGTTCATTATGTGTGTCCCTTTTGAGTTGCTTTTCTGTCGCTTTATAGTCATTTTGTGTCTCAGTCTTCATTTTGAGTTCACAGTGGGGTTTTTTTCTGTATTTATTTTCAGTGTCTGGTTGTTTCACACCTCTTTATTATCATTTTTCATGCATTTGTGGTTGTTTTCATGACTGTTGTGGTCATTTTGTCCGTGATCTTACATTTCTTTTTAATAGTTTCTTTTTTTTTTTTTTGTCTAGGTCATAATTTTTTGTGGTAATTTCTGTGACTAATGATTTCAGAAATAATCAGTCCCAGTCATATCCATGTTTAGATCCATAATAAAAACCACTTGCTCTCAGTGCGTTGACCATCTGCTGCTCCAGAACTGAAGGACGACAGTTTGATGCGAGTCCAGCTGCCAGCAGTGATGCAAGAACTGAGCGTGGAGCTGCTTCTGTTACGGTCAGAGTTTCATCATTAAATGATGTGTGATGAGGAAACAGCCAGATGTGCAAACATTCATCAGCTGACTGATGCCTGAGCAGGACGAAGGAAACATCTCCCCTGTGTGAAGCTGACAGGCGTCTCTCACACAGACACACGACGAGATGTGTGTTAATCAGATTTCTGACCTTTCCAGTGCACCAGGAACATCTTAATTGGATCGAGGGATTCGTTCAGAAAACACACTCGAGGCCTCAGAGATGCTGATTTACATTTCTAAAGCTCTTTTGACACAAGTGTGTGAGACTGAAGTGTATATTCTGCCTCATTAAGTGTGTAACTCAACATTTAAAAGGCAAGTTAAAACACGTCAGACTGATGATGAATGAAACTTGAATGATTCTTTATATCTGCAAAACAAGTAGAAGGAAAAGAAAACAGAAGATGAAGCAAACGTAGAATACACTCAGAAAGCTGCATAGTTACAGGCAAGACGTATTATAATAATAATAATAATAAAGTGGAAAGATCTTCTCTATTTTATGAACCAGTAATGCTCTGCTGGTGGTGGAAGAAGTAAAAATACAATAAAAAAAACAAAGAAAAAAACATCAGATCACAATGTACTGTATTATCATTTTTTAATTTGCTTTTTTGTGTAATCTTTTTTCTAATCTGCAAAGTAACCCAGAGCTCCAGCTCTCAGATAAATACAGTTCAGCCAACAGTGCAACACATCCTTCTAAAAAGTAGAAAGTAGCTCAAAATATGAATACAAGTTGCTCAATACTGAACTTAAATTTGCATTTCACTGAATAGCTCCACCAATTTTTAACTATCTGGAAGTTTTTTGTTGTGGTGGTGGTGAATTATTCACACTTTTAAATGTTTTTGTCAAGAAATGAAGACAGATTTAACATATATTTTATTTTTCAATGAAGATATGCATATTCAACATGTCTAGTTAACATTTTCTTTCCTTTCTTTCCACTGTGAACATTTTAAACCACTATATATGCACAAAGTAAACATTTCCGATAGTACTTGGGCAAAAATAAGAATTATTCTTCTCATTCCCAAATGTCAGAATAACCACCTTGGGTTGCAGATGCAGTCAAACAGAGGAAAATAATAAAAAATTTCATCATATTCAAATTATTCCTGTTCATTGTGTGAAAAATAATATTGGGGGGAAATCTGACTTTTAGTCTTGCAGATACTGGCAAATGCATGTATTCTCTCAAAGGAATAAATAACATAAAGTTATAATAGAGAACTTAAAAAATAGAAGTAAAACGTAACTCCTGAAACATAAATAACTGGGGAGACTTTTTACAGGTTGTAGGTGCTGCTGCAGTTCGTGAACAGTTGGTCTTGCTCATGGTTTGCTATGTTTTTGTCAAAAAGAAAGACATTTGTTCTTTATTTTTTACCTTAAGTGCTGATAATGGTTAATGTGGAGTTGTACTGTCCTCCAGTGGACACTGTTAGGAACTACAACACTACGTTCAACTTTGTAGCCAACAAACGGCGCTAATGTCACTTATATAACTGTTAATACATATCGATCAGCGTTATTGTGATTTTTAAAGAAAAAATTTTTTTTGTACTTTAATTAGAAAAACTTACTGCTGTTTAATAAACAGTTTTATTGATATCAGCGAAGTTGACAGCAGTCGATTATGTAGGATCGCGGGTGTTCACTGCCCTCTTGTGGCGACAATGAGGAATTGCATCAAATGACAAGTTAGACGGGGTGGCATACACATACACCTCCGGTTGTTACTTTCAAAATAAAAGTATTCAAACTCAAGCGGAAACGATTTTAGAAACTTTCAGGATATCAAGGATGTGCACAAGAGACACGACACATTTAAGCAAAATCAATAAACTAAAGCAAACAAAGGCGGAACAAAGTGCAAATAAGACATGTTTGCAGCCATAACAACAACAACAACAACAATAACAACAATAATAAATGCAACATAAACTGGGTAACATGAGCAGATTGTAATAGTACGAATGTTTTCATTCTGTGGTGCTTTTCTTCATACATTTAAAAAAAAACAAAAAACTTCATAAACCTTCCCTGAGTAATGAGTTTTTGCAACTGCTTTCCAATACAGTCTCCCCCACCCCCCCAAAGACAGGGTATTCCCACATCAAAGGAGTAAAAATATCTGTCATTATGACAGCTCGATGTTTTCTGCCCCATCCATCCTATGTACTTCTGTTATCATTCTTTATTTTTAACAGTAACTTTGAAGTAAATTTATTTTTTCCTTTATTATTTATCTACATGGTGCTGCTTCAGTTCATTGCTTTATTCTGACAATTGTTACCTGAAGTGCAGGTATAGTGTTGATGTTAGTGGAATTGATGAGTATTATGAAGTTTGACTGTCCTATAGAAGAAACTCCATTTAATTAGTGGCCAACAGACAGGCGTTAAGGTCACGATAAAAACTGTTAAAATCAACATATAAATCAGTATTACTGTGACTATTAACAAATATCATTATTGTCGTTTACATAGTAAAAGTACTGTTGTTTTCTTAACTGTTTTGATGATATCAGTTGAGTATGAGTTGACAGCAGTAGCTCATGTCGGATCGTAGGTGTTCACTGCCCTTATGTGGCAACAATCAGGAACTGCAAGAAAGAACGAGTATCAAGTTAAGAGATGCGATTTTCCCGCACGGCAACGCACCGCATCTGAAAATCGCAGGGATGGCAGGCGGTCAACACACCGGATCGTAGCTGGAAACCGGACCAGGATGCCACATGCGGTGTGTTTCCAGCTGTGATCCGATTTGTTTACCCGGAGCGGGCCGCAGCTCATTTGCATAAAGTAGACTTAACTTCTACTTTATGCAAATTGGATGTGGCATGCGGAGATCCCACACATCGTGAATCTGTCCTCAAACGTCTAAACTAGCCATCGGTGACCTAAAACGAGGATAGATTCAGCTGCCGCACAGATTATTTCTCGCCTCAGATGCTTTCAGAAATACTTTTCCCAGAAGTGCTTTCGAAATAAAAGAGAAAGTTTGCGGCCGAGCAGCTGAGTTTATCCGACATGCTGGGCTGTCCAGCTGAAAGCTCGGTCATGTGACCACGTAGCGGCCTGCTGTGGCTTAGCGCTGTCACATGACAATGTTGTGGTCCGGTAGTGACCGCCCACCGTCCGTTCGATTTACAGATGCGATGCGTTGCCGTGCGGGAAAATCGCATCTAGTGGACATGCACCTTCAGAGGGGATGGCACACACGGATGGTTGATGCTTTCAAAACAAAGTGTCCGAAATGAAGCAGAAACGATTTCAGAAACTTTCAGAACATCAATGTCGTACACAAGAGACACGAGGCATTTACACAGAGGTCTTTAGTCTTTATTTTAAACAATTACTTTTCAGTGAACTTTACTCACTTATTTACTTAGTTAGTTAATTAGTTATCTGGTCTGGTCTGCTGGGCCAGACTGAGCCCCCAGTGTGTTAAAATGACCATTACTTCAATACATGACACATCGTAATTACATGGTCATATTATTTTCTGCTATATATGAACACATATGTGTGGTTCGTTTTCGATGATGTATGAAACACTTAAAACATACAATTAAATTGCAATTTGATGTTTTTGTCTTCCACAAGAATGTCTTTCGTCATCTAATGTTTTATATGTCAACTCAAGCACTTCAGCTGAATCATTAAAAGTAAAAACTTTCGAAGCATGACTCCTGTAAGTGTGCTTGTGTATATACATAATTTCTATATATCTATTATAAATGTAGGGTGGTCAGACCACACTACATATTATTCTATTCTAACTAGCAGCTCTCTGTTTACAGCAGTTTTTTAAAAAATACGGCAGGAACAACTATCCGCTTTACGGCTAGTGATGGCTGATCGAGGCTTTGTTGAAGCTTCGACACTTCATTCAAAACATGGTTCATTACTCGAGTCCTCAATGACACACAGTGCTCGAGTAGGACATCTAGTGGTCAATAATATGAAGTGCAATCAAGACGTGGTCGGTTCATGGATTGTTCTGGATTTGATTCGCCATGCACACATTCCTGTTTGACTACACTAGATGATTGTATGGGTTGTAGTGGACACAAAAATAATATTACTAGTAATAATAATGACAATAACTATTGAAGAGCACGTTTCTCTTCTTATCCCCTGAGCTACTCACTCAGATACTTTTTTTTTTTTTTTTTGCGCATTTATCATCTATTTTTTTTTGCCATTTTCGAGTTTTTTTTAACTTGAGTCTCGACTCGATCGTTTTTCTCAGGAGGTTGGACTTTAGCCTTTGTGCTGGAGGGTTGAACCCTCAGTTCCAAGACTTTCAAAGCCTCCAGACCTCCCGAGTCCCCAGGACCTGAGCTTTCACACAGTCTGAGGGCTGAAATTTTCTAAGTCCCTCAGTAGTTCTCTGTTAGATTGAACTTCCAGACAGTCCAAGGACTGATATCTTCTAAGTTCCTGAGTAGTTCTCTGTTAGTTTGAACCTTCACACAGTCTGAGGACTGAAATCTTAAAAGTTCTTGAGTAGTTCTCTGTTAGTTTGAACCTTCAGACAGTCTGAAGACTGAAATTTTAAACATTTCTCAGTACTTCTCTGTTATTTTGAACTTTCTGGTTAACAGAAGCCTTAAAACTTGTGACCATGAGTCTTGATTTCACATTTAGACCATCCATCTGAGTTCTTCTCAGACCTTCACCTGTGGGTTTTTTAGAAATCCTCAACAAACTTTGATTGTCTTCACTGAACAGTAAAGTTTGTGGAGATCAGAAGGTAACATTAGTTTGATAAATGCCTTCAACTACTAGTAGACTTTATCTGGAAAGCAGTTTTCTTAAATGAGTTCTTAGTAAATCTGTCCACAATCAAACCAAGAACATAGAAAGAGCAAATGTTTGAAGAAACAACTTGATGTTTTCGTTTCAGACTAGAAAACGCTTTAAGACCTTTCTGTGCTTTTGCTCTTTTTGATCATTTTATTGTTTCTTGTTTAATTTGATCTTCTAAAGTCTAACTGGTGTCTTTTCAAATGTTTTGTCTTTAGTTTGATTCTTCTTAAATGTTTAGTTTTGCTCTTTTCTCACCTTTTATTCTTTTCTAATGTCTGATTTGATTTCCAAATGTTTTGTCTTTTTAATGTTTAATTGTTTTTTCAAATGTTTTATCGGCTTGTTTGAGTTTCTTTTTCTTTCCCAATATTTAAAGTTTCAATTAAATTTTTAAGGTTTTTCTTTTTAAATGTTTTACCACATTTTAATGTTTAATTTTCTTTTCAAATGCTTCATTGCATTTTCTGTGTAATTCCTATTTGAAGTTTTATTGTCTTTAAGATGTAATTTTCTAATTAAACATTTAATTTTTTAATTAAATGTTTTGTCATTTTTTTTGGCCTTTTTCAGCTTTTTATTGGAGAGGCATAGTGAGAGACAGACAGGAAACAAGAGAGAAGAGTCAGGGAAAGACATGCAGCAAAGGGCCGTGAGCGGGAATCGAACCCGGGTCGCTGTGTCGGAGACCAGCCCCTGTACACGGGTCACCCGCTTAACCTGTTGAGCTATACAGGTACCCATGTTTTGTCTTTTTAAAGGTTTAGCGATCCAATTAAATGTTTTGCATTTTTTAAAACGTTTAATGTTCTTCTCGTTGAATTGTATCTTTTAAATGTTTGATTGTGGAAAATATTTCCTCTGTACTTTTGAATATTTGTATTTTAAAAATTTTGTATAATTTCATAATGACATGTATTGTATCTTGTCGAATTATCTCATTCAATATTTTTGTCTGTTTAATAAAGTAAAACATTAAATTACATTAAATTCTATTAAACAGACAAAAATATTGAATGAGATAATTCGACAAGATACAATACATGTCATTATGAAATTATACAAAATTTTTAAAATACAAATATTCAAAAGTACAGAGGAAATATTTTCCACAATCAAACATTTAAAAGATACAATTCAACGAGAAGAACATTAAACGTTTTAAAAAATGCAAAACATTTAATTGGATCGCTAAACCTTTAAAAAGACAAAATATTTAATTTTTTAATTAAATGTTTTGTCTTTTTAAAGGTTTAATTAGGTTTAATTAGAAAATTACATCATAAAGACAATAAAACTTCAAATAGGAAATAAACAGAAAATACAATGAAGCATTTAAAAAGAAAACTAAACATTAAAAGGTGGTATATGTATATATAATTTAATTGTATTTAATGTTTAACTCTATTAAACAGACAAAATATTGAATTAGATAATTCAACAACATACAATACATGTCATTATGAAATTAAATTTTTTTAAATAAAAATATTAAAAATTACAGATAAAGTATTTTCCATCATTAAACATTTAAAAAATACAATTAAACAAGAAGAATATGAAACATTTTGAAAAATGCAAAGCACTTAATTAGATTATTAAACCTTTAAAAAGACAAAACATTTAATTAAAAAATTAAATGTTTAATTGGAAAATTACATCTTAAATTTCTTAAATCTTTTTAATAATAAAACTTTTTCAAAGTTTTATTGTATTAATTTTTTTCCTTTGATTTAATTGCGTTTTGTTATGTAGTTTATTTCTTTAATCTTCTTTTTCTGTCAAGATTTTAACCCCAACCTTAAAAATGAAATAAACCCTTAAATCACAATGAAAATACTTCTGTTGTCACAATCATGAGTTAGTCAGTTATTCAGTTTATCAACTCAGCTTTATTTGTTTAGCACCTTTTACACAGATGACAAACTCAAAAACATTTCAAAAAAACGATTTAACATGGTAATAAAATATGTTGTGTCCAGGGGATGGAGGGAGTTTATTGAAATCTTCTTGGGCTCACATGGGAAATCATTTAAAATTTAAACTTGATATTCAGTCTAAGGAAACTGCAGAGCTACAGAAGAACCAACAATATCTCCTGTTTTCTCCTTTAATGAGTCGACTCTTCCTGTGCTTTCAGACCAAAGAACTACAGACTCTTCACAACCTGCTCAAACTCTTGGTACAAGACCTCACCACACGGGTCAAGAAGGTTTCTGTCTCATTTCTACTCTGAAGCTCACCTTCTCCTGCTCAAACTGCTGACAAATGTTTCTGCTGCTCTAAAGTCTGGTCTCCAGAACTTCCTAAAAACTCTTAAAGTCTCTTCTGCTGCAGGTTGCTTTGTAGAACTGTTGCAGAAAACTTCACTAAACCACATGGAGGGGCCTCAAGATAGTCGTCCAAATGAAACTGTACAAAAACCAAACTAGCACAACCCAAACACTAAAGTCTCCTGCAGCCTACCAGAGAACCTCTGAGAACAGAGAATCAGGACAGGAACTCTTACCTTCTGGACAACCAACGTTGGTTCACAAACAAGAATACAGAATGTGTCTGACCAAAAACCTCTGAAGACTCACTACAGCCAAGATAAAGACACAACTCAGCTGCATCAAACCCACTAATCACTGCACCCATTAGCACCATGTGCTAACTGTGGCTAAAGAACCACATTTACCAAGACAACTATCCAGTACAAAGCCCTAAAACACACCAAGAAACACATTAAAGATGATTTTACTGCTGGAAGCTGCAAGCCAACGCCTAAAGAACAAACTGAAGCAATGGAGCCAAACCCAGTTCACTGGTGAAGAGAAGCAGAGGAAATGTTTGTCTGCAGCTAAATAAAGCAGGAAGACACTGAGCTGCTCAGGTGTTCCTGATAACACCAAGCAGCCACCTGGACAGCCAATAGGAACACAGCTTACTGGAAGTCCAGAGGGCTGGGTTAGTGAAGGAAATTTAGTTTAAAGTTGAAGCAGAAAGTTAACAAAGAAAGTTGAAAACCACCTTCTGATACCTGAAATCTCTGAGTTTTCACACAAAGAACACCTGAACATGTCAAACTGGTTTCATAGTAGAACCATCATTGTAAAAACGTCATAGTATGGTGTGTTGCTCAAAAAACATTAGGACCCGGCTGTCAGGGGACAAACATGTAAGAAACATGAGAACAGAGAGAACCCAACCAGTAGGTCACAGTTTATCATCCCCCAGTCATCTCCTGAAGTCCATATGGTGAGAGACATCAGTATCTGGTTGTTAATTTACCAGAGGATGCTTATAATCATGCTGATGTGGTCTGTACTCTACAGTATTTTAGTGACTCAATAAATGCCTAAGTTGTTTTTTTTAAAATGCTTTTTAGTTTTTAATAAACATTTAAGAGCCTATATGTAATCAATAAATGGCCTTTGCCTATCTTAAGAAAAACTCACTCAGAACTCTGATATGTTAACAGTACTAAATAAATCAATAAATACATGCATACACACAAAAATAAGTTAATACATTAACTGTGTTAAGATAAGATTTAGATTTTTTTTAAAAAGTTGTTTATGTTTTTGCAGAATCCAGTATTGCTCACTGGTTGGTCATTACATTTTATTAGTTTGATTTCACTGTTTAAAATGATGCCACCTCTTTTCAGACAGAACCTGTGATAATAAAACAATACAAAATTTTTAGTTCCGTGTTAATAAAGCACTTAAAGCTTTAAGTATGGCTAAATGTTTTTTTCAGAATTAAATATATCACTCCTTAGGTGGTAGTGGCCCCAAGTTCAGTAAAGTTGGAAAGATATTCACAGATTCGGACTTCCAGCATCAATAACTCTTTAGATATAGGTTGTCAAAACATAAACGATTCCTCTTTCCCATTGTTGCAAGGCAGACAATGTGCTACAAGCCCAGTTTTATCAAAAGTAGCTGTCTTTCAAGCTACAGGAATAACATTGGTGTCTATGGAGTGAACAGGGTCCGTCTGCAATTTGCAAAACCGCTGCAACAGTAAAGAGAGACAAATATTCAATAACTTCACTCTTATACATTGTAGTGTCACTAAAATCACTGCAGCCTTCAACTGGCTCCTGTTGTCAAAGTGTTTTAACAGAAATGTAAATGCTGTAATTTGATTCTTTTAATGAACCATGTAACTTGAATGGATGTGATGCTGGTGTGACCACAGTGCACACGTCTGATGTTGCTCACAGTGGTCCAAGGGACGCTCAGGGAGTTTGTGTGTTTGCTCAGACTCATGAAAAATTACAGGGAACATTGTTTGGGACTCAAGCAATTCCTTCTTTTACTCACTATCTCCCCAGCCTTAGAAAAAAAAACCTGTTCACACAGCACAGATGAGGCTGAGGTACACAGGAAATGTTTGGCTCCATTGTACAAGTTTGGGTAAACGGTTTTGTGGGTTGCCCAGTAAGCCAGTGGGTCTGCCGTTCTTTCTACAATTGCATTCGCTGTGGCGCTTTGCATTTGCCAGGCTCTACTTGCGTCTTCGTCTAATAGGCTCCACAGTTGAACTGAAAAATATTGAAGATCATCATCATCATCACCAGAAATGTCAGTCATTCCCTATTCAGAAGAGAAAAAGAATACCTGTGGAAGGTGCTGCTGGTGGTGGAGGACGAGGCTGTGGTGGTGCTTGTGACGTAGATGACTGCTGCTTGGTATTCTTTATGTTAATTGTTGTGCATTCTGTTATTAAATGTTCTTTCACACTGGCTGCCACTCTGATTGGTGAATCCAAAAGTTTTGAACTGCAGAGCCACAAGTGTAGCAACAGTCAGTGAACTGTTCTTTTCTTTGGTTTGTAGTCTGTCAGCTAAGCACCTGACAAGGTTCTGTGCCAGGTGTTGTAGCATGGGGGTGGTGAGTTGGGAATATATATATATGTATATATATATATATATATATATATATATATATATATATATATATATATATATATATATATATATATATATATATATATAAATATATATATATATATATATATATATATATATATATATATATATATATATATATATATATAATCTATCTATCTATCTATCTATCTATTCTCTACGAAATACGAAATCTGACATACTACTAACTCTCAAAGCAAAAACAACAGCAAAAAAAACAATCTTTTCTGCGAAAAACAATTCAAATGAACAACACTAAATAGGGATCTCCTATCCGGGAACACTCGATCCCGCTGAGTGATTCACATAACAAACCGAACCAATCAGGTGATTCGAAGCAGTTGAGTGCTTCAAACGTCACTGAAGTGTAAACAGAAAATACAATGAAGCATTTAAAAAGAAAACTAAACATTAAAAGGTGGTATATGTATATATAATTTATTTGTATTTAATGTTTAACTCTATTAAACAGACAAAATATTGAATTAGATAATTCAACAACATACAATACATGTCATTATGAAATTAAACAAAAAATTTTAAATACAAATATTAGAAATTACAGATAAAGTATTTTCCATCATTAAACATTTAAAAAATACAATTAAACAAGAAGAATGTTAAACATTTTGAAAAATGCAAAGCACTTAATAAGATTATTAAACCCTTAAAAAGACAAAACATTTAATTAAAAAATTAAATGTTTAATTAGGAAAATTACATCTTAAATTTCTTAAATCTTTTTAATAATAAAACTTTTTAAAAGTTTTATTGTATTAATTTTTTTCCTTTGATTTAATTGCTTTTTGTTATGTAGTTTATTTCTTTAATCTTCTTTTTCTGTCAAGATTTTAACCCCAACCTTAAAAATGAAATAAACCCTTAAATCACAATGAAAATACTTCTGTTGTCACAATCATGAGTTAGTCAATTATTCAGTTTATCAACTCAACTTTATTTGTTTAGCACCTTTTACACAGATGACAAAACTAAACAACATTTAAAAAAAACGATTTAACATGGTAATAAAATATGTTGTGTCCAGGGGATGGAGGGAGTTTATTGAAATCTTCTTGGGCTCACATGGGAAATCATTTAAAATATAAACTTGATATTCAGTCTAAGGAAACTGCAGAGCGACAGAAGAACCAACAATATCTCCTGTTTTCTCCTTTAATGAGTCGACTCTTCTTGTGCTTTCAGACCAAAGAACTACAGACTCTTCACAACCTGCTCAAACTCTTGGTACAGGACCTCACCACACGGGTCAAGAAGGTTTCTGTCTCATTTCTACTCTGAAGCTCACCTTCTCCTGCTCAAACTGCTGACAAATGTTTCTGCTGCTCTAAAGTCTGGTCTCCAGAACTTCCTAAAAACTCTCAAAGTCTCTTCTGCTGCAGGTTGCTTTGTAGAACTGTTGCAGAAAACCTCACTAAACCACATGGAGGGGCCTCAAGATAGTCGTCCAAATGAAACCGTACAAAAACCAAACTAGCACAACCCAAACGCTAAAGTCTCCTGCAGCCTACCAGAGAACCTCTGAGAACAGAGAATCAGGACAGGAACTCTTACCTTCTGGACAACCAACGTTGGTTCACAAACAAGAATACAGAATGTGTCTGACCAAAAACCTCTAAAGACTCACTACAGCCAAGATAAAGACACAACTCAGCTGCATCAAATCCACTAATCACTGCAAACATTAGCACCATGTGCTAACTGTGGCTAAAGAACCACATTTACCAAGACAACTATCCAGTACAAAGCCCTAAAACACACCAAGAAACACATTAAAGATGATTTTACTGCTGGAAGCTGCAAGCCAACACCTAAAGAACAAATTAAAGCAATGGAGCCAAACCCAGTTCACTGGTGGAGAAAAGCAGAGGAAATGTTTGTCTGCAGCTAAATAAAGCAGGAAGACACTGAGCTGCTCAGGTGTTCCTGATAACACCTAGCTGCTCAGGTGTTCCTGATAACACCAAGCAGCCACCTGGACAGCCAATAGGAACACAGCTGACTGGAAGTCCAGAGGGCTGGGTTAGTGAAGGAAATTTAGTTTAAAGTTGAAGCAGAAAGTTAACAAAGAAAGTTGAAAACCACCTTCTGATACCTGAAATCTCTGAGTTTTCACACAAAGAACACCTGAACATGTCAAACTGGTTCCATAGTAGAACCATCATTGTAAAAACGTCATAGTATGGTGTGTTGCTCAGAAAACATTAGGACCCGGCTGTCAGGGACAAACATGTAAGAAACATGAGAACAGAGAGAATCCAACCAGTAGGTCACAGTTTATCATCATCTAATCATCTCCTGAAGTCCATATGGTGAGAGACATCAGTATCTGGTTGTTAATTTACCAGAGGATGCTTATAATCATGCTGATGTGGTCTGTGCTCTACAGTATTTTAGTGACTCAATAAATGCCTAAGTTGTTTTTTTTTTTAATGCTTTTTAGTTTTTAATAAACATTTAATAGCCTATATGTAATCAATAAATGGCCTTTGCCTATCTTAAGAAAAATTCACTCAGAACTCTGATTTGTTAACAGTACTAAATAAATCAATAAATACATGCATACACACAAAAATAAGTTAATACATTAACTGTGTTAAGATAAGATTTAGATTTTTAAAAAAGTTGTTTATGTTTTTGCAGAATCCAGTATTGCTCACTGGTTGGTCATTACATTTTATTAGTTTGATTTCACTGTTTAAAATGATGCCACCTCTTTTCAGACAGAACCTGTGATAATAAAACAATACAAAATTTTTAGTTCCGTGTTAATAAAGCACTTAAAGCTTTAAGTATGGCTAAATGCTTTTTTCAAAATTAAATATATCACTCCTTAGGTGGTAGTGGCCCCAAGTTCAGTAAAGTTGGAAAGATATTCACAGATTCAGACTTCCAGCATCAATAACTCATTAGATATAGGTTGTCAAAACATAAACGATGCCTCTTTCCCATTGTTGCAAGGCAGACAATGTGCTACAAGCCCAGTTTTATCAAAAGTAGCTTCTTTCAAGCTACAGGAATAACATTGGTGTCTATGGAGTGAACAGGGTCCGTCTGCAATTTGCAAAACCGCTGCAACAGTAAAGAGAGACAAATATTCAATAACTTCACTCTTATACATTGTAGTGTCACTAAAATCACTGCAGCCTTCAACTGGCTCCTGTTGTCAAAGTGTTTTAACAGAAATGTAAATGCTGTAATTTGATTCTTTTAATGAACCATGTAACTTGAATGGATGTGATGCTGGTGTGACCACAGTGCACACGTCTGATGTTGCTCACAGTGGTCCAAGGGACGCTCAGGGAGTTTGTGTGTTTGCTCAGACTCATGAAAAATTACAGGGAACATTGTTTGGGACTCAAGCAATTCCTTCTTTTACTCACTATCTCCCCAGCCTTAGGAAAAAAAACCTGTTCACACAGCACAGATGAGGCTGAGGTACACAGGAAATGTTTGGCTCCATTGTACAAGTTTGGGTAAACAGTTTTGTGGGTTGCCCAGTAAGCCAGTGGGTCTGCCGTTCTTTCTACAATTGCATTCGCTGTGGCGCTTTGCATTTGCCAGGCTCTACTTGCGTCTTCGTCTAATAGGCTCCACAGTTGAACTGAAAAATATTGAAGATCATCATCATCATCACCAGAAATGTCAGTCATTCCCTATTCAGAAGAGAAAAAGAATACCTGTGGAAGGTGCTGGTGGTGGTGGAGGACGAGGCTGTGGTGGTGCTTGTGACGTAGATGACTGCTGCTTGGTATTCTTTATGTTAATTGTTGTGCATTCTGTTATTAAATGTTCTTTCACACTGGCTGCCACTCTGATTGGTGAATCCAAAAGTTTTGAACTGCAGAGCCACAAGTGTAGCAACAGTCAGTGAACTGTTCTTTTCTTTGGTTTGTAGTCTGTCAGCTAAGCACCTGACAAGGTTCTGTGCCAGGTGTTGTAGCATGGGGGTGGTGAGTTGGGAATATATATATATATATATATATATATATATATATATATATATATATATATATATATATATATAAAATATATATATAAATATATATATATATAAATATATATATATATATATATTTATATATATATATATATATATATATATATATATATATATATATATATATATATATATATATATATATATATATATATATATATATATATATATATATATATATATATATATATATATATTCAAACGTCACGAGTCACGTGACCAAACCACGCCTCGGCACGTTGGCTCGATACGTTTGCTTCATGAGCTACAGCGCATGTGTCGAAGCCTCGGGTATCAGAGGACCATCACTATTTACGGCACAGCGCTACTTCCTTTCCTTCCGGCGACCCGTCGGGCTTGTCACCGCTTGAAGACCGTTTAATTTAAAAGGCTGCCCACAGTGTCGCATCACTCACGGTAAGATTACAGCGAAAATTTGTACAGATGTGTGAAAAGTACCTGTTTTTACTCGTGTTTTGAACTAAATCATAGAGAAACTTGTGTCCGAGTGTGAGGCTTTCCACCCAGTTAGCTTAGCCATGCTAACGCGGCCACCTGGCAGCATGAGTGTCGTTAGCATTTTAGCCTCCATTAGCTGAAGGAGTCACACCAGCAATCAAGTCCACAATTCAGTTAGTTCACCTTAGGGTTGCTTTTTGAATAACATCACTGCTGGATCCCAATAACTCGGATTTGTGTCGCTGGCAGAAATCTTGAAATATTTGCAGCGCCTTAGCATCCGGCTGTTGTAGTGACGCTAACACTGTTAGCCGGTGTCCCAGATGTTAGACGGAGCCGCTTGTCCTTTGAGGTGATGATTAATATCTACACATGCAACCGTATCTTTGTAGTTGGCTCATGAATGGACATCCAGACCCCTCCAGGAACATAGTTAGTGCAAAGTCTTACAAGTTAACGCATCTTAAAAGTACATGAAGACTAAATTTTATTTGTAGAGAGTCCTAATTTAGAGGATGACTAGCTGGAACGTTCAGTTAGTTCAACACTATTTTCATTTTGCTTTTCTTCTAATTAAGAATGCTAAATAGACAAACTAAAATTGCAGTTTACTTTTGATGTTTAATTTGTGGAATTCTTGTATGATGTAATTTGTGACAGGGGAAATGCAGTTTAGTGTATTGACCATTTTATCATTATATATTGGCAATTTCAACTGATTTCTATCAGTTCTGAAAAAATCTGATGTTATTTAGAGTTGCTCTGATTAATCTAATTATTGTCAACTATTAGCACAGGATTCCACTTTCTGAAATGTGAATATTTTCTGATTGTGGGACAAAATAGGACATCTGAGGGGGCCATTTTTTGGCTTTGGGAAATCGCTGATCGCACTTTGTGGCATTTTATAGAAAAATAGCTGCACGACTAATCAAGAAAATAATACACAAAGGGTCTGTCTAGGTCAGAGCGTGCTAGATGTGCTTATTTAGAGTATTTAGTCTTAAATTGTCCATTTTTACTACAAGCAAATATGTGCAAAACCCAAAAAGTTATTTATTTTACATGGTTTAAGTGTGACATTGCCTGTGTCGACTATGCAGGAGGCATAGTGAACCCGAGACATTTCTCAATTCTGGTGAAGAATAAAGTGTAAATCTATTCCAAAAGCCTTCTTAAATGAATGTGCTGTTTACTTGGCTCAGTGTGAGCTTGAAGGAAAGTCGTCCCTTCTGCTTTTCAGTTTATAAAAAGTAATGAACAAGACCTCTTACCATAGAAAAAGAAACATAAAAATAAGGGTCTGTACAATGCAAGAAACTGATATTTATTTGTTACTAGAGTAGATAATTTGAATTTAAAGCATTTTACTCAGTTTTCAATACCAAAAAATAATGCATTTTTTTGTTCTTCTGACTTGTAGCCTGAGGCGTCATTTAACATCAAATGTATCAGCTGGAGAGACGGTTAATATTATTTGTATAGATTAAGTTATTATGACTTTCCTGGGAAGCCATGATAAAGATATGTTGTTATTTTCTGATTTGTCAAATAAAAGATGATTAAAGCCTGAGAACGTGGAGTTGCACCAGCATGTTGTTCAGGGGTCAATGATGACTAGCCCACTGCGCAAGCTGATCAGTGCCTATTTCTTTTAGTGCATTGCTGGAGAAATCAGTGCTGCTCACTGCCTGAGACCCTGTGCCTGTATGGGCTAAATATAATGTCTGCAGCTGGAACTTTTACACTGTGAATCAGCTGCATCAGAATGTAGTAGGTTTGTAATTTTTGGTCTTATTCACTCCAACCTCAGGTCATGGCGAAGTTTCACGCCCCCGTGATCCAGGACAATCCATCTGGATGGGGTCCATGTGCGGTCCCAGAAAAGTTTAAAGACATGCCCTACCAGCCTTTCAGCAAAGGGGACCGTCTGGGAAAGGTTAGTCCGTCACATATATTCTCCTCTGAAGGAACCACGTTGTCTTGAGTTTGTTTTTCTCATGGTGTGTCGTCTGTCTGACAGGTTGCTGACTGGACTGGAGCTACTTACCAAGACAAGAGATACACAAGTGAGTAAGACAGTGGTTGAAAATATTCCAAAATATTCCTAGTTTATTATTAATTTACTTGAAATGTCTGCGTGGTACTGAAGTTAATAAGACGGAGGGAGCTTGAAGATATTGTATCTGTATTGAATGCAGTTAAGTGTCACGTGAATCACTCATAATTTGTCAACATGGTGAAAGATAATAGCTTCTATATTTAGGATCTATCAGACACAGACATCGGACCTTAAACCCATTTACTAACATAGGATTAAATGTACTTAACCGTAAATCAGAATGACACGTGTGCTTTTCACACATTTCACAATAAATGAGACACAGATTACTTAATGGTTCCACTTTGATTTCTTAAGCAGTTCTGTGTGTGTTTTGTCTTCAGATAAGTATTCCTCTCAGTTCGGAGGCGGCAGTCAGTATGCCTACTTCCACGAAGAGGACGAGACGAGCTTCCAGCTGGTGGACACTGCCAAGACTCAAAAAACTGCGTACCAGAGGAACCGCATGAGGTTTGCCCAGGTGGGAGAGATCGTCGCAGAGCGAGCAGAGATTAAATGTGACTGTTGAGGATCATGTTTTCAGCAGAGCAGTAACAGAATGTTTGTTTCCACAGAGGAATCTGCGCAGGGACAAGGACCGCAGGAACCTGACCCAGTTCAACATGCAGACGCTCCCAAAGAGCGCCAAGCAGAAGGAGAGGTGAGATCCTGAAGAAATGTCTTGTTTTAGCTGTCTTTTTGTTTGTGTGTTTGTTTGTTTTCCTGGCTTACAGAAAAAGGATCATCATGACAAATTCAGTCTGTGTTTGTGCATTACGCTGGTGAGACTGTAAAGTTAACTCAGGTTTTTGTCTTGTCAGGGATCGTATGCGGCTGCAGAAGAAGTTCCAAAAGCAGTTTGGTGTCCGTCAGAAGTGGGACCAAAAATCCCAGGTATTTGTCAGCTAGTTCATATCGTTGATAATTGATTCTTTGAATTGCCGTTCAACAGAAAAAGAAGATCACTTCTGTTTTGATAACTGATTAATTTCAATTTTCATACAAAAATGCCAAAAGATTTCCTGGTTGGATGTGACAATATGAATATTTCCTTTGGGATATATGATGGACGAGGTAATATAGGAGAGTTTTAGATTCTTTTAAAGAGATATTAAGCATTTAACATCACCGTGGACGTCACAAGGTTACAGTAGTGAAGTGCTGTTTGATGTGCAAATTAAAAAATAAACTGTCTGGCATATGAGCATGGTGGAGATTTTGATCTAACACAGAATTGTTTCTAATTTCTTGCAACACAGGCCAATAAATAATCATATAAGCTGATGTAATTCCCACCCTTGGGTTAGTAAATGTAAAAATGACATCTGCCTTCAGATAGTATCAGCTTTATGAAGCAGATAATTCTTATAAGCAAAAAAGACAAAAATGGATCTGTAAACATGCCTGCATTTCCTTTTGAAGATAACATCAGAAGTACTTCCTTATTCAAGCATTTAAGAACATAAATAAAAAGTTATTAAAATGTTTTTGCCTCCACGTCTGTCCATTAAGGCCCAGCTGAAGCCCAGAGATTCGTCTGTGGAGGTGAGGAGCGACTGGGAGGTGAAGGAGGAGATGGATTTCCCCCGACTGATGAAGATGAGATACATGGAGGTGGCTGATCCTGTTGACATGTAGGTGAAGATCAACTGCAGTTTGCCGTCAGTCATTACAGGGAGATACCGATTATGATGAATATTTTGTTTGTTGTCTCCTGCAGTGAGTGCTGCGGTGCTCTGGAGTACTACGACAAGGCGTTCGATCGAATCACCACCCGCAACGAAAAGCAGCTGAAGAGCATCAAGAGGATTTTCCACACTGTTACCACCACCGACGATCCCGTCATCCGCAAGGTGGGAACTTCTTACAACAAGCTCCTCAACTCACAAAACTTTTTGTTCAGGAGCTTTCTCATAAACATGCTTTGTTTCTCCTCCAGTTGGCTAAGACTCAGGGTAACGTGTTTGCCACTGATGCCATCTTGGCCACCTTGATGTGCTGCACGCGCTCAGTCAACTCCTGGGACATCATCGTGCAGAGAGTCGGCAACAAGCTGTTCTTCGACAAGAGAGACAACTCTGACTTTGGTGAGGCTTTGGGAGATCTACTGACACCAGGAGATGGTGTCACAAAAACATTGTAGTCCTGATTTAAGAATTTTGAGGAGAGTAATCCAAGCTTGTCAAATCTGAAGTCCTAATACTGTTTATTTTAAAGTATTTTATGCTCACAAAGTCAGCCATCAGAACCTCAGACACTGGATTAGGATGTAAGAGGAGAGAGTTTAAGAGAGACATTAAGGAAGTCATCAGTTAGTTCCATTTAAAATGTCTTAACCTGATTGAAGCATTAGCAGGTAGTTCTGCCATATTAACAAGGCTGATGCTGCCAAAAGGTATCTGTGTTATTACACTTTTAATGATTGTTCCAAGTGAATCAGAATCAACTTTATTGGCCAAGTACATAAACACATACAAGGAATGTGACTCATTTGTTTTCTTTGCGGTCAAAATACTTAAAAATCAGTGTTGAACAACTTTGTACAACTATAAATATGTGTAAAAGAGCATGTTTACAGTGAACCAGTGTTTCACTGTGAAGTTGTTGGTTTAATTCCAAAATGGCCTGGTTTATTTTACCCAGAATTTCCTGGGAAATTGTTTTGCTTATGATAATCAAGAACCACTCTGCTTTTTATTTAAATTTTATATTCAGCGGACTGTTCATAGTCAGAATCAGTTTTTGTCAAACCAGCTCTTGATCACTTAGAAATAAAACAGTTTGATCTATGCAGCAGGGAAGGCAAAAGAAATGCATACCATTCCTGTTTTGCCTTTTATTTAAAAAATTAAAGTTCTCTCGTCGTCCATGATTGTTACTGTAGCAGAGCTGATATATTGTCAGAGAGAAACAGGTGTTTTCCTTGTAAGAATATAAAAAATGAAATAAAATTGTCCAGGAAAAACTGCAGCATATTTAGAATCACCTTAAATCTACTATCAAAGCCAGCAGTGAACTTACAGCCTTATAGCTTTACAATTGGCTTTGCTGTTGTGTGTGTGTCTTTTTAAACTCTTTTTTTTTAACTCTTTGTTCTTCTCAGATTTGCTGACTGTGAGCGAGACGGCCAATGAGCCTCCGCAGGATGAGGGCAACTCCTTCAACTCTCCTCGCAACCTGGCGATGGAGGCAACTTACATCAACCACAACTTCAGCCAGCAGTGTTTACGTCTGGTGAGATAATTTAAAGCTCTACAGGACCTAAACCTACTGTTTCTATTTCACGTGTTAAGCTAAGTTAGTCTCAGTCATTGTTTGTTGAATATATGTCATGATTGTGTCTTTTTTTCCTTCAGGGTGGAGAGCGCTACAAGTTCCCCAACAGCAACCCATTTGTGGAGGAGGACATGGACAAGAGTGAGGTGGCATCTGTAGCCTACAGGTACACACTGGTTTCCTCTAATGTCAGTTAACTTTGCCGTCTGTACCTCCACACTAACATTACTGTATGTAGTAACTGCTCTGTCTCTGACTGATGGTTTCTCGTTTTCTTTCAGGTACCGTCACTGGAAGCTCGGAGACGACATTGATCTGATCGTCCGCTGTGAGCACGATGGAGTGATGACCGGAGCCAACGGAGAAGTTTCCTTCATCAACGTCAAGACTCTCAACGAGTGGGACTCCAGGGTAAGAAACAGGTTTATTGGGAGAATTTTACTAGAGCTCAATCAGTCCTTCGAAAAATGTGCACAGCTGGTTTGATTTGAAGTAGATTTTTTTCCTAATTTTTAAAACAGAAATGGTGGGAAACTAGCCACATATTTGCAGCTGTTTTTTTAAAAAAAATTACTGTTTTTGTTGTGTGTCATTGTGAAGTCAATACTTGAGTTTTTTTTGTGTTGTGGACACACATTTTAGGACGTCCCCTTCAGCTTAGCAAACATTTGATTGATTAATTTATGAAGTAAACGAAGTTGCAGCCCTCATCATAAGTTTCATTTAAAATGCATTTCTAGATGGCATGTCAAAAAATGTGAAGCTAAATATCCAGCGGCCCATATCTGTTTCTTTGTTTCCATGACAGGGAGTCACGACTTCAGCGAACTCAAAGTAAACTTGAATTTTTGACCCCTACATTTTGTTCTGTAAATGTCAGTGAAGTATCTGCAGATCTCAGGATGCTTTGTTTACAATAGAGTAGATGTCCAGCTCCCGATGCTTTAAAGACGGGAAGATTGAAGTCGAATTTATGTTTCCATGAGATTGTGGAAATCACAACAACACAAGAAATAATCAGAACCTGACCAAACTGTCAATCTTTTTCATGTTTTAGAAAGTTTTATATTAGACTTGATGACTAACTGGAAAAGCTGCTCTGTCGTTAGAAGAAATGTACAGACTAAGTGGAGTCATTTTCTTCAGTATGATTACCTCCAGCTTCAGTTGCTCTGTTCTGTTTCGTCATCAGTACTGTAACGGAGTGGACTGGCGTCAGAAGCTGGACTCCCAGAGAGGAGCTGTTCTGGCCACTGAGCTGAAGAACAACAGCTACAAACTGGCCCGCTGGACCTGCTGCGCCATGCTGGCCGGATCAGAGTACCTAAAACTGGGGTGAGCAGTGAGAACCACTGAATCTGTTGCACTGTGTGTGGAGGGAATCAGCAGGTGGAGGCCTGAACATAATCTGAGCTTTAGCCAGACAGATTTTACATTTAGAGATGTGCGCTTATATTCATGTTTACCAGGTTCATCTTTCTAGAATGACAATCCTGCAGTAAATCCTGTCTTAAAGGTTTAGGTGAGCCCATTGTAGAGAGGTAGATCTGTTTGTTACTAAGCCTGCATATGGACAATATAATAGAAACAACTGCTAGCAAATTCATCCTTCACAGAAATGTCTATAATGTTTCGGCAAGTTGTCTTCATTTTGGCTGGAAAACACTCAGCTATAATACAAACTGATGTCCTTAAAGTGAATAATGGACATTGTGCCTGTTGTGAGGAGGAACAGAGACAATAAGAAACAGTTCCAGCAGCGCAGCAGTTTATTAAACAAGGGAAGCTCAGACCAACTATCATTACATCACTGCGTTCTGCAGCTACGTGTCTCGATACCACGTGAAGGACTCTGCTCGCCACGTCATCCTGGGCACCCAGCAGTTCAAACCCAACGAGTTCGCCAGCCAGATCAACCTGAGCATGGAGAACGCCTGGGGAATCCTCCGCTGCGTCATCGACATCTGCCGCAAGCTGGACGAGGGCAAGTACCTCATCCTGAAGGACCCCAACAAGGTGAGCAGACACACATTACACATTTTACAGAAGAGCCAGCAGTGAGATGTTGGAGCTGGGGGGGTCAAATCTCTCCGTTTGTTGTCAACAGCAAGTGATCCGGGTGTACAGCCTCCCTGATGGGACCTTCAGCTCAGATGAGGAGGAGGAAGAAGAGGAGGATGAAGAGGACGAGGAGGAAGAAGGTAAGATTTTTTACCAGCAACAGGGTGTTCAAACTGTAATGTGCACTTCAGTTTGTGTTGCTGTTTGCACATTGTTCTCGGGTTTTTCCACCAGTCTGGTAGTGAACTTTCCAGTCATTTCTGAAAGGGACAAAGTGGAAAAAATACTTTAAGTGAGCTGCTTGGAGTTTGTGTTTTTTACCATTATCTTTGTTGCAAGAGGTGAGTTTGGCTGAACAGCTCAGTCTGATGGTGATCCAGTTAGGATCCTGCAGCAGGTGAGCTGATGTGTAGACTCTTCTGTTTTGTGCTCAAACTTAGCTTTACACCCAGCCTTTCACTTCCCTGCCTCATTTAAAAATGTTGAGAATAACTTACAGGGGTTGTTTCAACATGCAGGTCTATGAGTTGTCAGAAAAACCTGACTGAAGTACATCAGATTTAGAACATAGAATTTTCTGTGGTTCATAGTGAACTCGTATGTCTGGACCGTCATCTGTATCTGCATCTTGAAGCAAACATCATTTAAAGGGTGCAGGAAAGTAAATCAGGGCTGAAAGTTGATGTAAAGACAAATGCAAGTCAAGAATGATGAGTTCGAGTACAGATCAGAAATGTCTGCACACCAGTTGATCTGATTATTGTTTCCAAACAGGATCACTATCAGCTCAAACAAACTGAGCCATTCAGCTGACTTCACCTCGTAACAACAGATGATGTCCGACTGACAAACTCAGAGCTCACTTCAAGTCTTTTTTACACTGTAGTCCTCTAAGATCTCACTGTTGATTTTACTCAGACACATGGATAAACCTATTGCCAGATGTATAAACTAGTGGTGGGATGCGATTAAAAAAAAATCTAATTCATTAAAAGCTTTGTAATGAATTAGTTGTGATTATTCCAATTTTTGTCAAAAAATATTTGACACAATAAGTCAAGTTTTTCAATTTAAATAAATATGGGTTGGCAACTGTATCAATGAATAGACATATATGTGAACTTAAACAACAAAATTTTTATGTTTCATTTGCATTTCTCTGCATTTTTCATCTATAGACTACAATTACAGATTACTGCAAACTAAAAGTGCAATTATAGTGATTACATTCAACATTTTAAGACTTTTTGTGAACTCAAGCACTTTCAATGTCTTGAAAAGTGATCTGTTGTGGGCTGGCTACATCGTTTGCCAGTACCAGGACTGTCGTAGCTAACGTTAGCTCTGGTGCTAACAGCAACATGTTTTACATTGAAGTGATACTGTCAGCTTGAATTGCTGTGGTGATAAAGAAAACTCTTTGTTGCACAATTTGCACACAACCACGCTTTTATCCAAGCTGCCATTGAGAAGATCTTTAAAAGTCTTTCCTCCCAACAAGCTCAATGCGGTCTCATCTTCCGTCACTTTCTTGTGCGCTGACGTCACTAGTGTTCCCTGGCTGTGTATCTTCTTCGCGCCTGGCAAACAGACTTTAGGTGCATTACTGCCACCTACTGGCCTGGAGTGCATCAGCGTTACCTTTGTGCCAGAAATTAGGGAACTGAGAGAGGTGTGATTAAATGCGGTTTTTTTTTTTTTTAAAGCGTTATTTTTCTGTAATGAATTAATAGAAATTAATGTGTTAAAGTCCCAGAGTATAAACATTATGTACAGTTTCACATTAATCCTGTTTGCTAAACTGATTTCTCTTCCCTGTTGTCATTTCAGATGAAGAGAATTGAAGTGTGGAGTCGGCTTCAGTGACCAAAGCAGCCTTCAACGTATGCATGAAACACAATTAAATTCCTTTTGACAGTTAATAAAGACATCTGATTGGACAACTGCTTGTAAAGACTCTTTTTATGAAGCAAGCTTTATTTATATAGTGCATTGAAGAAACCACCAAGCTTCACCAAAGTGCTTTACAGTTCAAAATAGAAAAAAGACATAATCTGTGAGGAAATATACAGAGCAAGATAAACGATGACATATGTCAAGGTGTCAATGCCCAACTACAATTAAAAGCCAGAGAGTACATATATGCCTTCAGTAGGCACTTGAAGGTATCAAGAGACCGAGCGGTTCTAATTTCAACAGGTATGCAGTTCCAAAGCCTGAGTGCAGACACAGGAAAGGCTCAGTCACCTCTGTTTCTGAGTCTTTAAGGACCATCTGATTGGCCACCCTCAGCGATAAAACTGAAGCATGGACATGTAAAAGCTCAGAAAAATAAGAAGGTTCCAACCCATTTAACACTGTTTAAAACAAGCAATAAAATCTTAAAAACAATTCTGAAGCTGATATGAAGCCAGTAGAGTGAGGCTAAAACTGGAGTGATGCACTCCCGTTTCTTTGTCATTATTAGAAGTCGGAATATGGTATCAAAGGTAAACAAAGCCCAAGAAGAATTAAGTGTGATCTTCTGTTTGTGGATGTAGTAATGTCATCTAGGATTTTTTTCGTCTTTGGAATCAACATTGAATTTCAACAACACTTGAGGGTAATAAAGTGGTGAGTAGCTAATCAAAATCAGCCGACCAACTCCTCATTACTGGAGGTCAAGCTGAACTTTCCATTTTCATAATTATTTCACGCTAAAAAAAATAAAGTGTGACGGCTGCAGGGTGAAAGATTCTGAAGTGTTAGAATTCATTCAGTCAAACGTTGCCCTCTTAGCTGCTGTGGCTGCTCTGTTCACTCCCAGATGAACTTCAGATTCAGATCACCGAGTCTCTCCTGAATCAACCGATCGACTCGTTCACTCTGTTCCACAGTAAATGTGTTTTTCCAGTCGCCAATCTGACCTGTAATGAAAACTAAAGTTAACCTGACATCTGTCTACATGTTTCTGCTCAGGAGCTGCAGTTTAGTCACGTTACCTTTGCGCATGAATTTTCCATTCAGCTTCTCCTTTGGCAGAAACTCGTAGTTGGCCTTCGAGTCTTTCTTCATGGTCTTAAATGTAGATTTTTCCACAACCTGCTCGATGGCAGCTTCACTCAGGTTCTTCCCTAAGAAGCTGCAGATCTTCTGCACTGCTCCCTTCAGGTCCTGAAACAGAAACCAACAGAGAAAAAAAATCTTAAACTGATGAATAACTGACTACAAATGAACAACCTCAGGGAAAAAAAATAATATCCCACCAAAATCATGTCCTCATAGTTGAGGAAGAGGATGTTGTACTGGTCTTTGTTTGAATGCCACGCTCTGATGTGGTCAAACCAGGATGCTCCTCCGACTGTAGAAGAGAACAGAATATCCACTGAGTTTGTGTGCAACGAGGTAGCTTTGCTCCTATACAAAGTTTCAGTCATGCTAGCAGCACAACTGCAGCAATAATCCAAACTTCTTGTCAGTCATAGTTGCCATGAAATCAATTTCAAAGACTTTCATCATCCTTATTTACAATTGGCAAAAGTTGCCACAAAACTTGGTTATCGCTGTCTTAGCTGGTGTGACTTCATTGCAAGATGATCTCTAGATATATAACTACTCAGAACCTGTGGACTGGAACACACCTATCTTTGAATTTATCCCCAACTACACACCTGTAAAGTCCTGTGACTGCATCTTGCACAGTTGTGATGCTCTTATGTTGTGTGTCTTCTGTCCAGAGACACAAAAACAGGCATAACAGCTGCCAAAGTGCCACCTTTGAGGTAGTTCTTGCTACTGTAGGTGTCTCCAGGACACATAAGACGACACACAGGGTGAAAACTAACCCTGCCATAATGTCACGACTGGTGGAGTCTGAAAGTGGCCTAAAACAAAAGCAAAATCGAGTCCAAAACATCTAAAACCATTTGAAAACGAGTCTAACGCTGGTCTAAAATAAAATATGAAGTCAATTTAAAACTGTTTTATGGCAAGTTCAAAATGAGTCTAAATCATTAGAAATGCTTAAAATAAATGATACATTTCTTGAGTGAAAATACACATTCCAGACTTTATTAATCTTTTTGTTCCTGATCAGATGGTTATCAGTTAAATTTATCAGCCCTAAACTCTGCATTCATCATTTTACAGGTAGTAGAACAGAGATATCTCACTGTTTCCCGTCAGGTACTGCTCCAAAAATTCCTCAAAGTTCTTGGGAACCTGTAGTGCGGTAAAGACGCTGCTGAAGTGATAATACGACACGATGTTGTCCTTCGGGTTCCGCATCACATAGATGATCTGACATAGAAATACACAGAAATCAGATGAGTCTCTGTGCCAAACTCCACTGAAATACTTCACTTTTTAATGGTACATTGATTTTTAAATCATACAAACACAGTAACTTGTCACTGCCAAGGCTCAAAAATAATTAAAAGTCCTAACTGTGATACACTAAGTCAAATGTTCTGCTCTGCATCATGTTTTTTTTTACTGAAAAAGTCAAATATTATATCGCTTTGTATACATTTGTAGCCCTTTTTGACTTATTTCAACCTGCTTATTACCTTCTCATGAAAACATCACAGAGCCATGCTTAACGATTAAAACTGAAAAAGACATTTTACACATTAAATATCAGGCCATAAATTATTCCTAAACAATACAGTACAGTTTGTAGATAGTTGCTGGAGCAAAAGCAGAATTTTAAAGACACTACCTGGGCCTTGTACTATAACTGTTTTCTTCTATTTCACACAGTCAATCCAGAATGGGGACTAACACTGAATATATCAGCTGCAATGCATGAGCTCACAATAGACACGTTTTTAAAATACATGATTTAGCTTTTAGGTGCATCTACTAAATACTGACTTGTAGGGGGTGAGTATTTATGTGTTCACTTAATTAGGGTCTGATCACTGAATGGTGTGAAGACTCTATTGAAACCCATAGGTTTATTATTATTCTGAGATTCTTTTCCTGTTTTTTGAAACTCAAATTTGGCGGCCTAAAAATACTCCAAAACGCGTGAAACTCTGCACACACATCAGGACCGGCGAAAAATGTGATATTTTAGGGGAATTGCATAGGTGTGTGTCAAAATGGCTCAATAGCGCCACCTGGAAAATTTCAAACATTTACTGCAGCCAGTACGGATCATCTGCAGCTATGAAATTTGGTACACATGTAACACTTGAAGATAAACAAAGAGGTCTATTACAACGATGCCCAAAACACAACAGGAAGTTGTGACATTTTGAATTATGTGTCATATTTTGGACCAACTTTTGCACATTTTCAAAAACTATGAACTCAAACAAGGTAACCCCGACAGAGCTGAAATTTGGCCAGGATGTACACCAGGCATGGGTGATGAAAAGTCTGAGGGCGTGGAAATGGTGGCCCCCGGAATTTTGATGTTTCGCCATAAAACAGGAAATACTATGTAATTGGTCTGTACATGCTCCAGCCCATCTCAAATTTTACGTGTGATCAGAGTCCAGCTCTCATCACATCCATAGGCCAATATACAGTCACAGAGATAGCGCCACCTGGTGGATGGACAGGAAGTGCTGTCTAAATAGTCTGTACGTGCTCCAATCTGCCTGAAAGTTTACATGTGTGATCAGAGTCCGGCCTTCACTAGATACATAGGCCTAAATACACTCTCAGTCACAGCGCCACCTGGTGAACATGCTTGGATCCACTGACCAGCAAGGATGTGAGGACCTGATTAATGTTGCTTGCAGCTTTAATTTATGTTTTATATTTTCAATGAATTAACATTACTTTGTAGAAATCTGCTTTCACTTTGACATTAAAGAGCCTTTTTTGGGGTAAATTCTTGTCAACAAAGCCTAATTAAATCGACCATGATTCAATGTTGAAAAGTAAAAAGAAACTTCTAAAGAGGTTAAATACTTTTTATAGCTCCTGTATATCCTCTACATGGTGTAAGCTGCACCTTCAGAGCAGTTTACAACAGATACATTTATAAAGCATCTGATTTAACTTTTATTTATCATTATCCCTATAAGTAAGAATATGAATAAGAAGAGGAAAACAGATGACTTTTAGTTTTCTAAAGCTGTATTTTAAATTTGTGTTTTCCCTGCAGGACTGAGGTTCCATAAAGTGCTGACCTTTCCCTTCTTCTCCTTCAGTCCAGGAGGCATCAGTGTCGGGGTCAGATGGGAGGCGAAGAGCCGAGGAGAAGGCCGCAGGGTGTAATCTTGTCGACCCTCTTTGTATTCCAGCCAGGGCATCTGCTCCAGGTTGTTTGGATATTCGTTGAGACCCCCAGCCATCTCACAGATGGAGATGATGATCTGCTGAGTCCAGATGGTGCCTGTGAGTAAAATAAAGGTAGGAAACATTACAGCTGATCAGTTAATCCAGGACTAACCCTAAGCAACGATGAACGGTTCCTTGCGTCTGTAGCGTATGTCGGGCTGTGACACAAAAGTGAAGCCGTTGAGACGTAGCTGACCAATTTCAAGGATTATATCACAAAGTTTCTAGGAACGGTACATGTAAACATTGAGCATTTTTCAGAGTTACAGTGTGCTTTATCAGTTTGAGGCAGATTTCTAAGAGTTGTCTAGGGCAAAATGACACAGACAAGTATTAGGAAAATACTAAAGTGTAAAGTGGTGTTTAAAACAAGAGGACAAAATATACTGAAGCCAGTGTAAAGAGACTGAAACATACTGGGAGTCAGTTTAAACAGAAACATACTGCTAGCCAATAGAAAGAGAATAAAACATACCAGTAGTAGTTACTGTTTGAAAATTTCCAGGTGGTGCTATTGAGCCATTTTGGGTCACACATATGCAGTTACCCTAAAACAGTGGTATTCAACTAAAATTCAAAGAGGTCCAGTCAGCGAAAATGTCCAAAACATCATAATGTCTAACTTGAATTAGTGTGATATATGTTTATATTAACTAGTAGTTTTATTAGCGTCTGCATGTAATCAATAACTGAGCATCAAATCAAATAAATTCAGAATGGTTCAAAAACATTTTGACAACATTTATTAATAAATAACTTTTGATATAACTGTGCATCTTAAAATAGAGTCCAGAACTTGAAAAAATAACTGAACAATCTTAACCAACTTACATACATCTTTAACAATACCTAAAAAAATGTAAACACTGGCCCCTTCTTGGCCCCCCTAGTAAAATTTGTCTAGAACAGCCATTGAATTGAACATTTTTAGATTTTTTTCCTGTCATATATCCCTTCCCTTGTATCCCTAATAATGTATAAACAGAAGTAGTCTCACTGACCTGATTTTGGGTAAGTGACGAGGAAGACATCGCTGTCTCTGATTTCAAAGCTCTGAAGAGAATCCATGTACTCTGCAGTTGTGAGGCCATGAAAAAAGACATAGTCTTTATACCTGCAGAGATTGTCAGAGATCTTCTCCATATTAGCTCTGAAGCACACAGACAAAAAATGCAGAGAAAATGAGCAGAGGAATTGAAAACCTCACAGCAGTTGGACTCTGGACTCTGATAAGTGCAGAACTATGAACCGCTGGTAAACACCATAGACTGTATACAGTTATATCAATGCAGCAGTAATATAAAGTAGAATAAAATGGAATATATCCAGGTAAAGCTCAAGTTTTAATAAAAAAAATGAACTTGAGTAAATGTACTTGGTGTCTCTCCACTACTGCTGAACAACACTGAGAGCTTCATTTAAACCAAACAGGATTTAAAGACGAAATTATCGTGTGCTGCTGCTCTCTGACCATGAGTTTACTCTCTATATCCCGAGAACACACTGAAATTAGAGCTGGATGCGGTCATCAACTAGGCATTGGTCAGTGAAAGTAGAATTCAGTGTCCTCAGCCAACCCATGGGAGCAGACAAACATCAGAGGAGATCATTACTATCAGCATTTTTCTTTTTTATGAGACAGCAACGCTTTGAGCCTTTGATTCTACAGCAGGGCGATTCAACATTTCATGGCTTCAGTGGACATAGATTCAAAAATTTTATTGGTCATATGAACAGTGAAATGCAAAGGAACTGTGGAACAAGAACAGGACAGACAGACAGACAGAGACAGGGTTTTAATCACTGACATAAAGACGTTATATTTAATAGTTATAGTTCATTTTATAGCTCAATAAAGTAATTTGAGGACACAGAGATTGTAGTAATTATTTTACCAGCATCTGATGCAGGTAAGAGGTCATTTTACAGTGAAATCTTACGCAACTGGTTTGATTGCAAACAGGAAGACATTCAATTTCATACATATTATATTTCAATGTCATTTTGACATTAGAATAATCATAAAACTTTATAGCTAGTTGAAGAGACAGCCTGTTGGTTGTCCTCACTGCAAATATCAATAATGTAATAAAATGACACATAGTCCGTCAGTTCAGCTTCATCATCAAGGAATTATTTTTTCTTTAATGTGAAACTTCAGCAGCGACATTTAAAAGAGCAGAATAATGAGTCATTATATCAGAAGAAAACAGGAGGCATTCAGACACATTAAACTGACCACATCCTTAAATACTGTAAACGGAATCAGGTTTTCCTCTTTCACACTGGGAGCTGTTATGAGATATTTTTTCCACAAAATTAAGAAAGAAGTTCATTGTCTGCTATGAAAAATAGTTGAGGCTGCTTTATGCTGCCCAATTTTTTTGCTTTTTTATTTTTTTTATTTAGAAGGCATAACCCTTCTTCGCAGTTGCATTTGAATGAAGACTTTCAGTATTCAGGAATGAGTGCATAAGATTTAGGGGGGAAACTGTAAAACTGCAAAAGGGAGAATCTTACCCAGAGGCAGAAGGCTGTGAGGGGCCTGACAGGAAAGTTGACCTCAGCAGAAAGTTGATATCATCCAGACCAGCTCTGGTTTGAACCAGCTCACTTTCAGCGGCACGTGATACACCAGAAAATCCAACTGCTTCTATGAAACAGCTACATTTACTTTAAATTTTATTTTACTTACAATATGTCCTCCTCTTTTGTTTGTCTCCATGCTGCTTGTGTTGCTTCTCTCTTCCCCCAGTTCACAGGTATTTCTGATTCAGCTCCTCATCTTCTTCTCTTTAAACTCATAAAGAGCTGTTCTGCACTAAATTTCCCCCTAACTATATTTAATTCAAAGATGTTCAGTTTACTGTTACAGAGGAGGAAATGAAGCAGATAATATTCTGATGTAACTTAATCCCACTCAGAGTTTGGATGTATTGTCTGAGTGATATGATATTTGAAAAAATTACATCTGAGAGTAAAATCCAAGCAAATGTTTAATATTTGTTAAAACATGTACAGATACATTACACAAATCATAACTTGGCAGAATTTATGTTGCATGGAATTTGCTCTAATTATATTTTCAAAAGGCAGTAATCAATACTCTAGAATGAACATCTTAATGTTATATTTCTGATTATTTAAACATCTGGTTAAGTATGTATGACAGTTTTCATCTGCTATTATGTTGAAACAGGTTTCATGAAAGGTTCATAAATTCAGTCAAGAAAAAATGTACTGCTTAAATAAATCCAAAAAATTACTAAAATTGTGTAAAATTCAAATTAAAGAAAATTAGCTAAAAGCAACTTAAATTGTACAATGAAACAGAGTTTAATTTTCATACATGGTTCATTTACATCTAATGGTTTTAATATATGATCATAGTGTTAGCACAGCGCTGTCTGTTCACTGATTTCTACTGTATCACACTAGACTGTTGTCCTCTCAGTGTTTCAGCCATTTCATCAGAGGGAACTTCCATCTCTGTTTTCCTCTCTTTGTCTTAAACTTTGGATAAAATGGTGTCTCCAGCGCAACTTTCTTTTTCTCTGATGTCGGTTGGCCTTCATGCAGGGAGTCATGGATCTTCTGCCATGAGTTCATCTCTGAGCTCCACAGAGCAGCTCTGGCTCTGATGAGCTTTGAGACTTTACTCTCACTGCCTTTAGCCAGACTGATGCTGTCTTTGCAGATGAAGAAGATATCCATGCCAAGGAAGAGACCATTGAATACAAAGGAACTGGCCCTGGCTGCATTGGAGAGAGCAACAGGCCCTTTGACTGCTGCATGACCAATATCTGGGATATCTGCAGCCAGCGTGGATATGCGACTTAAGGCTTTCCCCTCCTGAGCCACCAGTTTACCAACGTTAGCACCAACGTTAGCACCAACTTTAGCAAGTGCCACACCTACTCCCACAGCCACGTCTACGTCATTTGCTTCCATTTTGCTGACTGGTTGATTGACCACCTTCTCCAGACATTCCTGGAGACTCTGCACATCCTTCATGAAACCCTCAAAGGTTTCACCAGCCTTCTTTTGTTGTGCAGCATTTACTCCGATCTCTGTGATGGTGGTGACAGCACTGTTGACTGCGCTGCCTATTCCCAGCCCAACCCCGGTCATTGTCAGAGCCAAAGAAACTCCAGCTGTGACAGGAATCAATGCCAAACCAACAATGGACAGCACACCTCCAACCGCCCCCACTGAGCTGCCGGCCACACTGGAGATCTTTGCACCCATGTTCATCCTGTCGAGCTGAACAGCAATCTCCTCCATCTGGTGTAGAAACTCCAGCATCCTGGGCTCTCGCTCTTTGAACTGACTGATGAAGTCTGAACAGGACACTTCCTGGAACAAGAACACCATCCGGAAGGACTGGTTCATCCTGAGAGGAGAGCAGAGGAAATTAATTTAGAGACTCTTTCGTTGAAGGCTACAAGATAAAACATTTCAAGAGAAATATTCATAAACTACAATAAAAATAATACTGAGGTCCAAACTCCTGCTTGACGAGATCTGGACTGCCTCTAGTTCCATTCAGTTACATTTCAGGCAACAAGACCTAAACAGCAGATCTTTTAAATCCTGGTTGTTGTGAGGTGGGTTCTCCATGGATTGAATTTGTTTTTCAGGCACAACCCACAGATGCTTGCACGGATTAAGATCTAGGAAATTTGGTGTGCAAGTCAACACCTTGTACTCTTCATCGTTTTCTTCAAACCATTCTTGAACGAAATTTCTACTGATAATACACTTATCGGTATTAGGTATTTCATGATTGGATAACCACTTGACTTCCTGTCCTTTCTTGGGCCACTTTTGGTATACTTCATACCAGGAACACCCCACACACCGGCTGCTTTGGAGATTTTCTGACCCTGTTGTCTAACCATCTCAGTTTGGTCCTTATTAAAGCCACCAAAAGCCTTTCTTTCATTAATGTCCTTCTCTTTATCTTCTTCACGGGATTGGGTCATGATGGCAGCAGGTTCCAGATGTCCCTCACTACAGCAATGTTTCCAGTTCCTCCTGCTGTGTTCTGAAACCGTTCCCAGGTCAAGTGTGATATGTATTGTCTCCACTGACTTCTGGGTCTAACCCAGGAGAGGCCATGTTGCTGCATGACTTGCAGTGTTTGGACTATAGTCTTTATGCAGAGCAGGAATGTAAACAAACACTTTATGTACTGCACATTTGTATGCAGTTTTGCAGTATGTATCAAACAGTCTTTTGAAGACCTTGCATTAGTGTGCTGACATAATATTTGGGATCAAAACACATTCCTGGGTAAAATTTACCTAATTTCCTCAAATTGATTGATGTGATCAAGCATCCTTCGTAGGTCGTCTTCAGTCAAGTCCACATGGAGTTTCACCACAGTTTTCACTGTCCTTTTCATACGAAAGTCACTGAAGCAGCTGTGAAAGACAGTTTGACTTATTTTCTACAGTACAAGAAATTTATTGTGCAACATGTGTGTATCATTTAGTTTCTGCAGCATCAGTTTACCTTTTATCCAGCTTCTCACAGATGGTTTTGGTGGTCTGTATGTATCTGTCCAGCTGATATGCCAGCACTTCCACATTCTGAAGTTTGGCAAGGAAGAAGGCCTGTGAGTCTCTTTTAAACTCCAGGAGGAGAGGGCAGATCTGTTGTGCAGCGCTGATGACCACCTCAACATATTCAAAGCTGATGTCTTCGGGCAGGTGTAACACCTGGTTCTCCATGAACACATGCAGTGAGGTGACTGCCAGCTTCTCCACTGCATCCAGGAAACAGTGGAGCTTCTCCAAACCTCCCAGTGTGTCCTTCAACACTTCATCCAACTCCTTCTCCAGCTCTGCACGCCTTTCGTCATCATTCAGGGTTACCTTGCTCTTTAGATATTCCACAAAAGCCTCACCTTTGTCCTCTGACTCAGTAACATGGCTGATGTCAAGGTCGATTTTGTCTGCCCTGTTTTTGATGTCAGTCATTATGTCTAACTCTGTCTTTCTTGAGGTCTCCCATTTTGGGAACATATGACAGAAGTTTCTCATTGTATCGATGTGATTGAGAGTATCTGTGATGAAGCGGCACAAGGCCTGTTTTAGTTCCTTTCTGTAAGACAAAACATCATCTATTTTGAGATTTAAAAACAAATTCAAACGAACATACATACCAGTATAGGACAACCTGGGCCTATGTGTGAAATAGGTGTTCACATTTCTTGGTTTTAATATCAGAAAGCCCAGTTTAAAGTCATCATGTCCTAGTTATGGTTTTAACTCCAAAATGTACAGTGTTGTCTTCATATTTATATCTGCTAACAAAACCTGATCCAATATATGTCTATATGTTTTTTCCTTCATTTTACAGCTTTCATTTAATTACAAGAACAGCCTAAAACATAATAGAATAAAAATAACAAGATATGAATAACGTAAGAGTCTAAGAGCCACTCCGTATCTTCAGTGTGAATTAAACACTAAACGTCAGCTGCAGTTTATTTGGAACTGACTGCAACGCCTACTTTAAAGTTCTGCAAAATTTAATCGAAGGAGACACAAAAATGACAAAAAAATCTCTACAGACCGAAAATGACAACATAAAGACACAAAGCACCTACAAAGAGAAACAAAAAAGTGAAAATAGCCTGCTGGTTGCAGGGTGGTATGTGACCAGCAGATTTCACCAGAGCACAAATGGTTCCACAATGAATGCAGGCCTTTCAGAAAGTTTCATATTTGCAATTCTTAAGTGATATTCTAGATACTTTTAGGCAACGTTATTTGCAGTATTACAGAACATATTTTAAACTGTGAGAAAATAATATCGTGACTGAGTATTTAACCAAAGCAAATTTCTATTTAGGCACTTTGACCATGTGAGTGATTAATGTTACTGTAGAGAATCAGTAGATTGTAAATAACAATGGTTTTCTTTTGTTGCACTGAATATTACGTTATGTAGTAAGTTGAAGCAGACAACCAAAGACCGAAGCAGAAAAGACACAAGTTGAGAAGTAGAAGGAAAACCTTAAAGCAAACAGTAGAGACTCTCACACTGAGCTAAAATCAAACACCTGCATATAAATTAAATGAAACACTGTTTTTAAAATCTTTGTTTTTATGACACCGACTGAATGTTGGACTGCACTGTCACTTCTACAATGCAGTATGGTAGGTCACTCTGTTAAGGCAATGGAGGGTCAACAGGTTCAAAGGGATGAGCTCATGCATGTGTGAACAGAGCAGTTCAAATTACAACACAAACACAGAGGGAGTGTGACTCTAGTCTCTGCAATGGATGCCATTACTCCACTATACCTTTACATAGCAAACAGCTTTTTGATGCCATAATAGAGTTCAAAATCTTGCATAATGCATCAGTGTATATAAGGGATGCATTTTTTAAACAGTTTTCTTGAGAAAAAGTTGGCAGCTTTATAAATCAATAATCCATCAGTCATCAAAACGGATGATGTACAGTGGACATTATCAGCACAAGGAATAACCCTTTGCCAGCTAAACTATGCCTGTTAGCCAACACTGAACTGCTCATAGCCCAAGCGACTGCCTCACAAGGTCACTACAGAGTTAAACAGTAAGAGACTCTGCCTGGTGGAACAACTAAGCAAGTCTTCTGCCTTATCTGGCAGTAAAGTTTTTAATAATTTGATTGCGGATTAATCATTAACATCCCTAGTATATTCACAGTGTTTAACTGCTGTATCTGTTGTAGGTGGAGCTGATTTTATCGACTAGATACAGAGACATTGCACTTTCCAAAGGGCATAAAGATAAATCGGTCATGAGACGATTAAAGGGAAATGACGACAGCTTGGGTGGGGCTGCATTTTGAAAAATTTCATATGATATAAATTTAAATTCAATGTTAAAGCTTGGAAAGTAATTGAAGCAGGATAAAGTGGTAGAATGAAAAATTCAACACGGCCTCCGGAAATTTAAGTCCTTTTCAGACTTTGATTTGTAATGTTGCTCCTTTTATCAGTCTGCTAAAGTGACAGCATGTGGTCATTCAGACATGTCATTTTCACATTAATGTTTCTCACGGCACAGATTGAAAAGTTTGCCTTGTGGCATAATGTATATTATTGTACTAATAAACAAAGGACTAAATTCAGATCCAGCAAGTAACAAATTATTGAATTGCTTATATATAGCTTATAAACTGTAACTTTGTGTTTGACAGCTCACATGTCTGAGGTGATCAGAAGTACACAGTGGGACTTTCTGTTCTGAGATTCTTCAAGTTGCTTCTGTTGTTCCACCTGCATAAAAACGTGCAACTGACTCTCTTTTAAGACACTCATATGGATCCTGCTACTGTCGGATGCTGCACGTATTAAATTAGTAAAGTAAAAACTTGTACAAACAGCTGGAAGCAAATGAATGAATGATGATGACGCTTAATCCTCATTAGGGTCATGGGGGGCTGGAGTGTATCCCAGCTGACTTAGGGTGAAGGCAGGAGACATCCTGGACAGGTCACCAGTCTATCACAGGGTTACATATACAGACAAACAATCACACTCACATTCACACCTCCGGACAATTTAGAATCACCAATTAACCTCACCATGCTTTTGGACTGTGGGAGGAAGCCGGAGTACCTGGAGAAAACCCACGCATACACAGAACATGGAAATTCCATGCAGACAGATCCAGGAAGAAACTAAGGATCTTCTAGCTGCAAGGCAACAGTGCTAACCACCAAGTCACTGTGCAGCCCCCAAAGCCGACATGACATTCTATATTTGTGTCATTAATCTGAACTGTTCTATATTAAGTGCAGTAAAGTTCTCTCTTTGACATTTCAGTTTATAAAAGATGTGAAATAGTAGAGCACAGTAAATGCCTTAAAATTATCATTATCAAAGTTCTTCAATGCTCTGCAAAAGGCACACACACACTCAAACCTTACCTTGCTGGAGACATCTTTCACCTCTATGTATTCTGCTTTCAAGTCCTTATTAGAGCCTCACTTTTATCCGCAGAAATAAAGGTGGAAAAAGATGGGATTTAGGGATTTGCTGTGCAAAAGAGATCACTGACTCACCTCTCGACTAAATCTGCTGCATTTATCCCTCAATAATAAACACGTTCGGACATACAGGTTGTACTGGACTGTTCAAGGTTCGGCAATCGGATGATCGACATCTGGATTTACCATCCTTATCAACTTACCTTTTATTATCCAGTGGTGTCTCCAGATTTTTATCATAGGGTGCATAGATAAAATAGTCTAGGAGAAGAGATGTTGCGCTGTACTCGAAGGAAACTTCCTAACACGGATAATTCGATCCAAGTCAATGTGTTAAACTACAGCAACGATAAAATGTGTTTTCATTGTTCCTCTGCTACCCATATTTTGCATTAAAGATTAGATCCGTTTTGTTTCCACAAAATTACGTGATTAACTAAATTTAAAATTTAAATGATCTTTAGCTTTTGAAACTAAAAGTTAAGTTGGAAAGTTTCCCATTTTACACAGGTGAAATGGTTTAAGTGCTCAAATTTATTTGTCTAAAGCGCATGGTCTCAAAAACTTGTTCCCAATATGTGAAGAGGGACTTACAAGGCAGACCCTCACAATATTGTGCTGTAAATTCCATTAATGCATCAGGAGACTACAGTGTTCAAGGGGATCTGGTCTCTGGAGCCCTTCTGTGGGTAAAACAGGAACACATCTGAGTCCTTCTGACAAGATCTTTAAACTGGGAACTAGTGTGAGCAATAGGGCTGCAAATAATGATAATATGTTCTGTTGATTAATCTGTTGGTTAGTTATTTGAATAACTGTTTAGTTATTTGGTCTTCAAACTGTCAGAAAATAGTGAAAAATTTTAGTTTTTCCTAAGGCCCAAGATGATGTCATCAACTGTCTTGTTTCAGAACAGAATAGAACAGAATAATATAGAATACCTTTTATTGTCATTAGAAATTTTACAACAAAATTAATCTATGTTTCAGCGCATTATAAATACAAACAAAGTGCATGAATTAATAGTTAAGTTGCTAATTGGTACTCAGGTCCAGACAGTTAGCATGAATGTTTCAAGGTATTCCATTTCAGCCATTTCATCAGAGGTAACTTTTATCTCTGTTCTGCTCTCTGTCTATATCTCTGGATAAAATGGTGTCTCCAGGACAATTTTCTTTTTCTCCGATGTCGGTTGGCCTTCGTGTAGAGAGTCATGGATCTTCTGCCATGAGTCCATCTCTGAGCTCCACAGAGCAGCTCTGGCTCTGATGAACTTTGAGACTTCAGTCTCGCTGCCTTTAGCCAGACTGATGCTGTCTTTGCAGATGAAGAAGATATCCATGCCAAGGAACAGAGCGTTGGCTGCAATGAAACCAACCCTGGCAGACTTGGAGAGCGCAAGAGGCCCTTTGACTGCTGCCTGACCAATATCTGGGATATCTGCAGCCACCCTGGGAACGTTACGCAAGGCTTTCCCCTCCTGAGCCACCACCTTACCAGCATTTGCTGCAACCTCTTCCATTTTTAATACCTTCAAAGCAGAGGCACCATCAACAAGCGCATCAATGCCTTTACCAACATTAACACCAACTTTAGCAAGTGCCACACCTACTCCCAGAGCTACATCTATGTCATTTGCTTCCATTTTGCTGACTGATTGATTGACCACCTTCTCCAGACATTCCTGGAGACTCTGCACATCCTTCATGAAACCCTCAAAGGTTTCACCAGCCTTCTTTTGTTGTGTAGCATTTACTCCGATCTCTGTGACGGTGGTGACAGCACTGTTGACTGCGCTGCCTATTCCCAGCCCAACCCCGGTCATTGTCAGAGCCAAAGAAACACCAGCTGTGAAAGGAATCAATGCCAGACCAACAATGGACAGCACACCTCCAACCGCCCCCACTGAGCTGCCGGCCACACTGGAGATCTTTGCACCCATGTTCATCCTGTCGAGCTGAACAGCAATCTCCTCCATCTGGTGTAGAAACTCCAGCATCCTGGGCTCTCGCTCTTTGAACTGACTGATGAAGTCTGAACAGGACACTTCCTGGAACAAGAACACCATCCGGAAGGACTGGTTCCTCCTGAGAGGAGAGCAGAGGAAATTCATAGGGAATTAATTTAGGCTCTGTCACATTGTGGCCTTTGTTCAAGTCACTCTGATTCGTACACTGCCCATTTTCCCTGTTTCCAACACATCATCTTCAAGAACTGCCTGCTCACTTACTGCCTAATATATCCAAGGATAATCAAAGTTATGTGTTCACCTGTCAGTGGTTTGAATGTTGTAACTGATTTAAGCAGAGAAGTACTTTGCGCTAAATGCTAACTCTAGCAAGCTAACAAGCTCATATGTGGCAGCTATAACATTCACCCATCATATTTAGCATGCTAACATTTGCTAATCATTGTTAAACACAAAGTATAACTGAAAGACAGTTAAAGATCTAATTAGTTCGGCAGAAGTAACAACCAATACAACAAAATCCAAAAACCAAATCTGTGACAACTTGAACAAGTAAACAGAATTTTTGGTTGAGGAAGATCAATAATAATAGTATAGTTTGATTTTCAAATTATGTACTTTAAATTAAAAGCTATAGATCAGTGTTTTATGTTTAGCTGCTTTAACTTGTGAAGCTTATTGTTTATATCCAAAAAGAAAAAAAATATTACAGGTTATAGATGATATATATATTTGTAACATGTATTTATGTAACACAAATTGTCCCCATGTACATTTTATCATACAACTGATAGTGACATTAGTGTTGCAACTACCTGACGGTGATGCTAGAGGAAAAATTAAGGTATTAGAGGTCATCTTGTCAGGCTTTATGTTTCTGCACCAAATTTTACAACAATCGCCTCATTAGTTGTTGACATATTTCACTCAAACATGTAAATGTAAAACTTTAAAGTGAAGTCAGTCGGATTCATCATCTTCTGACTGTGGATATCTGCATCATTTCATGTTTTGTGGAAATACTTCTAATACCTGCTGAGATATTTGGTCAGTTCCATCCACTGGACCATGTTGCTCAGACAACAGTCTTTATGCAGAGCAGGAATGTAAACAAACACTTTTTGTACTGCACATTTGTATTTTTTTTCGTATCTATCAAACAGTCTTTTGAAGACCTTGCACCAGTGTGCTGACATGATATTTGGAGCCTAAACACATACCTGGGTAGAACTTACCTGATCTCCTCAAGCTGACTGATGTGATCAAGCATCCTTCGTAGGTCATCTTCAGTCAAATCCACACTGAGTTTCACAACAGTTTCCACAGTTGTTTTCTGGCAAAAGTCACTGAAGCAGCTGTGAAAGACAGTTTGACTCATTTTCTACAGTACATGAAATTTATTGTGCAACGTGTGTATCATTTAGTTTCTGCAGCATCAGTTTACCTTTTATCCAGCTTCTCACAGATGGTTTTGGTGGTCTGTATGTATCTGTCCAGCTGATATGCCAGCACTTCCACATTCTGAAGTTTGGGAAGGAAGAAGGCCTGTGAGTCTCTTTTAAACTCCAGGAGAAGAGGGCAGATCTGTTGTGCAGCGCTGATGACCACTTGAACATATTCAAAGCTGATGTCTTCAGGCAGGTGTAACACCTGGTTCTCCATGAACACATGCAGTGAGGTGACTGCCAGCTTCTCCACTGCATCCAGGAAACAGTGGAGCTTCTCCAAACCACCCAGAGTGTCCTTCAACACTTCATTCAGCTCCTTCTCCAGCTCTGCACGCCTTTCGTCATCATTCAGGGTTACCTTGCTCTTTAAATATTCCACAAAAGCCTCACCTTTGTCCTCTGACTCAGTAACATGGCTGATGTTGAGGTCGATTTTGTCTGCCCTGTCTTTGATGTCCATCATCATTTCTAACTCTGTCTCTCTCCAGATAATCCATTTTGAGAACATCTGACAGAATTCTCTCACTGTGTCGATGTAGTTGAGGGTATCTGTGCTGTAGCAGCACAAGGCCTGTTGTAGTTCCTTTCTGTAAGACAAAAGATCATCCAGATGTGAAATACGAAAACAAATTCAAACAAATACAATTGTAAAGCGCCTATAAAATGTATTGTTATGGAAAATACATCTTCTCCCAAGTCACAGTTCTCTGGCTGTCTTTTAGGATTTCCTTATCTTTGCTGCATTTATTTCCCCTCCTCCCCATACAAGCCTTCCAGGGCCTACTGTCGAGCCTCACATCATGATGCTGCCACCACCATGCTTCGCAGTGGGGATGGTGTGTTTGTGAAGATGTGCAGTGTTTTGTATCTGCCAAACACAGTGTGTACTCTGACGGCCAAAAGCTCAGTTCTGGTCTCATCAAACCACAGAAACTTCTTCTGTTTTATGTCAGAGTCTATCACAGCCTTATTGTGAATTTTATTTGAGATTTGATATGTGTTTTTTTCTGCAGTGCCTTTCTCTTTGCCATTTCCATAAAACTTTGATTGCAGAAGGACAGGCAACAGTTATATGCACAGTCTCCCTCGTCTCAGACAACTGAGGCTTGTAACTCCTTTAGAAGAGTCATAGGTGTCTTGGTGGCCTCCCTCACTGGGCTCTTTCTTACAGAGTCATTCAGTTTTTGAGGACGGCCTGCTCTAAGCACATTTATACATGCACCATGTTTATTTTCATTTCTTAATGACAAATTTAATTCAACTCTGAAGGATAGTCAGTGACTTCAGAATTTTTTTTAAATACATCCACTGATCTTTGCTTTTCAATAACTTTTTCAGAGCCTTCCTTCTTTTGTCTTCATGGTGTGGTAATAGCCAGGGGTACTGATTCACTAGTAACCAGACATTTCAAATACAGATGTCTTTCTAATATTTTAATCCCCTGAAACACATTCATTGCACTCACGTAATCTCCATTTCCCATTATTATGTGACTGGCTCCGACTGGCTGCACTTGTCTTGAATTAGGTAAGTCACTTTAAAAGGAGGTGCATATTTATGCAGTCACCCTTTTTACATTTAGTTTTTTAAATTAAATGACATTACTTTGTTGAAATCTGTTTTCACTTTGACATGGAGGAGTATTTTCTGTCAATTTTTGTCAAAAGCCAAACTGTATTTATCATGACAAAACATTTAACTGTTGTAGATGCAGCTGATTTCATTGACTTTATACAGAGACTTTGCACCCTCTAAAGGGTAATGTCCACTGCATGCCCACTGTTGCGTTATGTGTTAGCTTCTGCATTCACTGTAACAGAAATGGAGCAGAACTTCAAGCTTAACGTGGGTTTATTTCTCGAACCACAAACAAAGACCCACAGCAGCGTTCCATCAGAAGATCAGGCAGCATAACACTAGTTTTATTCTACGTGTCTCTGTGGCTATAACCTAATCGTTTCATTGCTTTTTCACAAATTTCATCTAGCAGCCACACTTTACGAAACTCATAAACTGTTTTCTCATTCGTACTCCACCACCTGCAAAATGCTGTAAATATGTAGCACATTTTTTCAAATACAAACATGCTGTTTCAAAAAAATTTAAATAAATCAAAAATTTTTGCAGTGTTTACGAGAAATTTAAATACTAATAATTCCAAAAATGGAATGATTGTGGCTTCACAGATATCACAGCTGGTTTAGAAATCCAGAGCATTTTTTTTTAAAGATGCTGAGATCTGATGATGAGAACCTGAAGTCAAGACAGAGAGGAAAGCTGGAATCCTGACACCACTGCTCCATATGGCTGATCATACTATGACTATACGCAAATATAGAGAGACAAAATAAAGGATATTGAAGCAGGTTACTGATTCATCCTTATACAGACACTTCAATGCACTAAATAAAGTGAAAAAATATTCTTAGATAATAATGAAATAATTGATGCCTGTTGTGATCTGGGAGTTGTGAGTGACAAGTTACAGTTTAGTGACTACTAAAAAAACTTTTCCCAATGACTTTCCCACAAAGACTTTCCGTCCATCTGAGTTTGGACAGTTTTTTTTTTTTGTTTTTTTTTTTTAAATCAATCACTAATTAATCACTACAGGTTAAAGACACCGATCACGATCGGTTTGCAACTTCTTTTAACAAAGAGGAATCAGTAATCGTATCAAAATAAGTCCCACTTCTATTATATTTGAGTTTATTCTGTGAATATGTGTGTCACGTGTAATGGATTGTATTTGCTGGAGAGGGCTTAGTTTTTGCGAAATCTATGGATCGAATCTCTTTTCTTCCCGTATTTATTTATTTATTTGCTAACAAGTTACAAACGCGTGTATTTTTTTTTTTTAAGTGTTCTCTTAGTTTTTCTGTTTCAACAGTTTTCTTGGCTGTGAGAACAAAAGCAACTGTAACAAGGCTCGGTAGCAGAGAAGTAAAAAGTAAAGTGATGCCTCAAAATGAAAAAAAGTGGACCCACACTGAGACCTACCTTACAGCAGACATCTCTGTCCTCTGTGTGCGCCGCCTTCAGCTCCTCAAGTTTACCCGCAGGAATAAAATAAAGACAGAAAATAATGGGGAAACCCTCTGATTTACTGGGAGCGCCTGAATCTGCTGTAATCAGCCCTCACTGTGGACTTCATCGGGTGACACAGAGGTGTTATTTCCCTTTAGTTTCGTTTCCTCGACTTCAGTCACACCCATTTCTGTGCCGCCCTGTTCAAGGATCTGCGTCTGCTGCTGTTTGCAAGTAACAAAGATCATTTGTTGAACACGCATGCCTTCATGGTGCCTTCAAGTGCTGCCGGAAATGCGCAGTGAACTTCATAACAGCTGAAGTTACTGTTTACCAATGTAAGGCAGTAACTGAAACACACCGCTGGGTGGTGCTGTAGCACTGCGTGTTGTTCGGCTGAGTCAAGGCGTTCCAGCTGTTTGTCTTTTCCAGGACACCGTAGTTTAGACTTGTTCCGCAGAGGGCGCCATGTTTCCAAAAGTATTGATTGTTCTTTTACTGTTGTTGAAGGTAAGCGGTGCTCCTGGAAGCCCACATTTCGTACAAAATGTGTAAGCTGAACTGCAGTTAAACAATTACTCTTTTTAAAATACGTTTCTGTGAAGTGATAAGCACTGTTTCGTCTGAGTTTAAGGACTGTGTGTTTAGAATTAAAGCCTGAATGACCTTTAATAGTGTGTGCTAATATCTGTACTATGGGCGGGTAGCTTTGTGTGAGTGCAGTATGACATGTTATTATCTTCTAAGGGTTAGCAGCTGCACGTGTATCTTATTGGTTATTTTTGCACAATGAATGGAAAGGTAATGCTATTGTTTAGAGTATTACAACGTGTGACATGGATTTTTTTGTTAATTTCAGCCAATGAAAGTTAAAACAGAAGTATTTTTTTCTTCTTTTACTGCTGTTGAAGGTTGTACGTGCAAGAACAGTGGGCACCAATTACAGCCTCCATCACAGCCTCCATCACAACTAGGACCCCCTACTGTCTGATCCTCTTCTCTCTGCATGACACCACGAAACACCACGAAACACCAGGCAGAGCTACGCAGGGTTTGTGGAGAGCCGCCCCAGGTATAGCAGACACACAGAAACTTTGGGTTACACCAACATGAAACATTGTTTTCCAGGGGCCCTGCACGTTTTTTTTTCATTGGATGGCAACCAAAAAAAACAAAACAAAACAAAAGCCATAACTGGATTTCATGACATATGTCATATTGTTGTAGTACAGAGGCCAGTTGGAACTACACATATAATTTGGTGTCTAATTTATTGTTAATTTTAGCTGTCAAAGTGACCACAGAAAAAATTGCTGAGCTGTGTTGGAGGGAGGAAAATGCCACTCATAGGAAAGACATCCATAGTGTGTCTATGAGTCTTTAAATACTGTGGTGAGCTGCATTGAAGAATGTCAATGGAAAATTGATTTCTGTCTTTTATGCACACTGTAGACTGCAAATGCTTTCGATTTGACACACAGGAGACACTAATAAAGGTGAATGTGGCAGGAAGACATCAAACACTACACTTTACACTCACAATCCTAGCAACACTTAACTAAATTAACCAGGCTAACTAAACCACAAAAACACAATAAAACACAAACATGAATAACACTATAACGCAAATAAAAACCACAATAACGACATTTAAACTCCCAACACCCCGAACTCCCATGGTGCATTGCAGCGCAACAGTCCCGTCTTAGCTACCGGCTCTGCGTTTGTGACAATACTAATATGACACAGTTACTCTGCTGTGTAGGATTTCTTAATATATGTTTGTAAGGTTTTAATAGTTTCTTCACCAATTATAACTGTAAGATTATTAATAATGTTTCTCCACCAATATATAAAATGTAGGATAAATGTTTGCTCAAATGGGGTTAAGGTTTTTATGCAGAATTATTATATAGTCTACCTGATATTTGACCAGTGAAGTATTTAGATTAGACAAATATAATAATGCAGCATATGAAACACTTCTTGTTGCGCTGTCAAGAAGAGCTTCAGGAATTGTAAGGGGAATCATTTAGCTTGACAGGTTATGTATAAAATTGAGGTAGCTGGAATCTATACAAGTTAGGGACCAAAATGCGAACAACAAAACAATTGAGGCACTGAACTTATATTTATGCACATTTATTAAATTAAATTAAACTAAACAATAACAACAACAATAACACACATTAAGGTGAATAACAACAACACAAAACAAAAAGGATGGTGAAATGTGAATGATGGGAAAAGGAAGGAAGAGAACGCGATATTTTAGCGTAACACTGGGATTAATATTACACTTGAAATATGGTGTTCTGAGGCAAAGGGTAAAATAGGCCACACCTGAAAGCAGCCGTCAATTTGAGAGTAGGCTAATTTGTTAGCTTGTAAGTTTTATCTTTGAAAAGATAATTTGGGTAAGTTGCACCAAGTTCCAGTGACTGAAAGATACTTGCTTGCCATGATGATGATGACGATGATGATGCTGCCTCGGTGGATGGTCCGGTCGGCCTTTGTTGATGTGGGGCAGAACAGCAGTGAACAGAGTGGAGCCTCGGAGTCGGGAGAAGGAGAGCTCTTAGAAAGGAGGACTCTGATGGTAAAGGAGAGCTCTTTCTTCGAACGGCGGACTCTTGGGTTGGAAGACTCTTCCGGGAGGACTTCTGGGTAAAGGAGGACTCAAAGTGGTGCTTTCAGATGTGGTCTTTTAAAGTGGACCTTTGCATATCATAGTTTTTATTTTCTTTTTTGTTTGTATACAGCAATGTACATATAAATGATACAATTCATTAAGAATATGCAGAATTTATGTTACATGATAATTTGCTCAAATTGTATTTTAATAAGACAGTAATCACAACAGAGTGAACATGATGTTATATTTCCTCTTTTATAATTTCATTATTTAATGTGATAACTGACAACTAGTCATTTAGCTGTTGTGACTGTTGTGAGTAGCACAAAAGTTAGAAAAATATCAGTATGACACCATCTACGATAAAGGAAGAACTGTACAAAAGAAATTAATCAGAGTTTGCCTGTATTAATAAAGAAATAGTACATGATATCTGAAAGTGAAACACTAAAAAAAATTGATGTAGAAGAATGTGCAGATAAAAGATACAAATCATAAAGAATATGCAAAATTTACAGTGTGTTGCATAAAAAGTGTTCAAATTATATTTTAATGAGACAGTAATCACAAAAGAATGAATATGTTAAGGTTATATTTCTTGATTTCTCATGTCAGGTGATCTATATGCACCATAATGATGTCTGTGGTTATGTTCTAAGACAGGTTTCATAAAAGGCTCAATAATCTCAGAAACAAAGTACATACTACTCAAAAAATAACAAGAAACTTTGCTGTTGTTCTTTCAGTGTTTCGGTCCTTTCATCAGAGGTAACTTTTATCTCTGTTCTGCTCTCTGTCTACATCTCTGGATAAAATGGTGTCTCCAGGACAATTTTCTTTTTCTCCAATGTCGGTTGGCCTTCGTATAGAGAGTCATGGATCTTCTGCCATGAGTCCATCTCTGAGCTCCACAGAGCAGCTCTGGCTCTGATGAACTTTGAGACTTCAGTCTCGCTGCCTTTAGACAGACTGATGCTGTCTTTGCAGATGAAGAAGATATCCATGCCAAGGAAGAGAGCGTTGGCTGCAATGAAACCGGCCCTCGCTGTCTTGGTGAGCACAAGAGGCCCTTTGACTGCTGCCTGACCAATATCTGGGATATCTGCAGCCACCTTGGGAACGTTACGCAAGGCTTTCCCCTCCTGAGCCACCACCTTACCAGCACTTGCTGCAACCTGTTCCATTTTTAACACCTTCAAAGCAGAGGCACCATCAACAAGCGCATCAATGCCTTTACCAACATTAACACCAACTTTAGCAAGTGCCACACCTACTCCCAGAGCTACATCTACGTCATTTGCTTCCATTTTGCTGACTGGCTGATTGACCACCTCCTCCAGAGATCAACAGTGTGTCGACTGAATCTGCTGTAATCAGCCCTCAGCAAGGAATTTAACAGGTGGAACAGGTTTTATTTTCTTTTGGTTTTGTTTTCTCATTTTGAGCTCCACCCATTTCTGCAGTACATTGTTCAAGTATCCGATGTCAGATGGTATTTGGAGATAAGACAATCATAGCTGGACTTGTTGAATACAGATTCTTCATGGTCGGAAATGTGCAAGTTACCTGAATAACAATTAAAGTGACTGTTTATCAACATAAAACATCTTTTTCCAGGGGCCCTGCAGAGGTTTTTCATAGAATAGCAAACAAGAAAACAAAAACCATAACTGAATTTCTTGCGTTCTGTTATGTTGTTGTTGTAGTACAGAGACCTGCTGTAAATCCTTATATACCACACATACACTTTGGTTTCTCATTTTACAGTTAATTTTAGTTGTCAGTGTGACCACAGAAATGATGGTGAGCTGTATTTGAGGGAGGAAAAATTCACCCTTAGGCAAGATATCCATAGTTTATTTATGATTCTTTGAATACGAATACAACTCAGTCTGCAACATACAATATCTCAATCTGCTTTACAGCAAACATCTGTTTTGTTTACAAATAATTTTCTGATCTACTTTGGCTGAAAAATACCCCAAAACTCGAAAATTATCTTTAGCTCTGGAACATTAAATACAAAGTTGGAAAGTTTCCCATTTTACCCCGTTGAAATGGTATAGGTGCCCAGATTTATTTGTCCAAAGCATGTGGTCTCAGAAACTTGGTCTCAATGTGTGAAGAGGAACATTACAAGCAGTTTCTCACAATATTGTGCTGTAAATTCCATTAATGTGTGTGGAGACTACAGTGTTCAAGGTGATCTGGTCTCTGGAGCCCTCCTGTTGATAAAACAGGAACAGATCTGAGTCCTTCTAGCAAGATTTTTAAATTGAAAACTAGTGAGACACTGGTCACTGATCATACCAGTCAAAAGTTTGGACACACTTTCTCATTCAATTGAATGGAAAGTGTGAGACTAGTGTGAGTAACAGGGCTGCAACGAATCATAATATTTACCGTCAATTAATCTGTTAAGTTTTTTCGATTGACTTAATTGTAATTATTTGGTCTTCAAATGTCAGAAAATTAAGAAAAATGTCGGCCAGTGTTTCTCAACTTAAAGATATTCAGTTTAGTCTTATAGAGAAGGAAAGAAAGTAGAGAATATTCAATTTTAAATACATGGACTTAGGTGGTCAGAAAGGTTTTGATATATCATCTACTATAAAAGCAGAACTGTATAATCCTAATTGAACCTTTGCCTGCTGTTTTGTCGCTAAATCTTGTAGACTGTGGTTACCTTCATACCAGCCTCAGTCATTAAAGTTTGACTTTTGTTTCTGTAGCCTGCCTCCTGTGTTTGCATCTGGACCCTCTGGCATCCCATAGAAGAGCAAATGCATCACTAATTTTAATATATTCATACCTTGATGACAAAGATTAATTTATCAAACTGCTTAAACAAAATGCTAAATCTCATCTGTCTGTTACCTTAAACTGCTGCTTAAACTACAACACGACTGTTAATTCTGCAGCTCAAACCACTGCTGATACTCTGACTGCTTTACCAGCTGACAGTCTGACCACTCAGGACATTTAATGCAGTTGATATTTTTCTTTAATTTGCAAGAATACATGAAATGAAAATGAAATGGTAAATAAATGAAACAATAAACAATAAATGAAATAATAAACAATAAATGAAGCAATAAACAAACAAAATAATAAACGATAAATGCAATAATAAACAATAAACGAAATAATAAAAGCTAAATAAAATAATGAACAGTGAATGAAATAGTAAACTATAAATGAAATTGTAAATAATAACAATGAATTACTCCATAACTTGTACAGAGCAACAACAACACAGAGTTCTAAACACTCTGCCAAAAAATCTGCGGACTCTTTTCAGAGGCCTCCTCGGAGTCTTTCTGTTGTCCTGAGCTTCACCCGTCACTTCATCAGTAAGTTCAGCAGCAGTGGAAGTTTCTGCTGGACCATCATCAGCTGAAACGGCGTCATTTAGGTCAGTCTGAACGATGACGGTTGAAGCAGAGCTGAGCGCAGCCTCATTGAGATCTGCTGTTGAAGGCTCCTGTGGACCTTCTTCGGCAGAAGCTGTCTGAAGAGCTGTATGGCAGAGCTCTCTGAAGCCTCATCAGCAGCAGGAACGGTGTTGTTTCTGCACGTGTCATCTGCAGAGGAGGTGGCTTCATCTGAGGCTTCATGTTTACAGCAAACAGCAGGAACATTTTCAGCAGCTGAGCAGCCGGCAGCTGATTGTGTTTGCTGAGGCGTCGCCTTCCTCTGATGACTGAACCACTGGAGGGACGCTGAGACCAAGTGACTGGATGGAGAACAACAACAAGAGAATGAGTAAAAGATTCAACAAACCAATCAATGACTTGAACATTCCATCACATAAACCATCCAGCATCCATCCAGCCATCACTTACTGAGAGCTGCTGTCACCGTTGTCCTCATTGCTGAGGGTCAGAAACGAGTGCTTCAGAGCATCGCTCGGTGAGATTCGTTTCTGAGGGTTCAGGTGCAGCATCTTCACCAGGAGGCTGACAAAATTCAGTCTGTCGCCATCAGTCTCCACATCTGGATACAGCTGCATTTGGAAGGGATTTAATGGTTGTTCAAAACAGCAGAGATGTTTCAAATCAGGATTTCCATGTTGAGAGCATCAAGGAGCTCCTACCTTCACTAGCTCAGACAGACTGTTGGACCTGGTTGAGTAGCATCTCAGAATCTGAGGCGGGAAACCAGTCATGGCTTTGTACTCCTCAGGTGTCTGGACAACAAGAGAATGTATTTGATATGTTAAAAACATAAAAGCAATTGCAGGAATTTGGGCCAAATGTAAAAGAAATATGTTCAGGATAGGCGTTGATACCTTCAGTGTCCATGTGTTCTCTGGGGAGGTAAAGTAGAGCTGGGTGTTGGTGCCTTCACTCAGCAGCTCATCCTCCAGCTGACCCAGAGTCTCCACCAAAGTTTTCATCTGAACAGAGAATATCAGCTACATCAGCATAAAGATACTCCTGCATCTATTTGAGTTTTATCATAAAGCTGTGCTATAAAATCCTAGAACACTGAAGGACATACCAGGTGATACTGACACCTCTGAGGGAACAATGGACTGCCGAGGAACATGGTGGACAGAACAGCACCCACAGACCACATGTCTGCTGCCTGGGAGATGGGAAGTCCCAGAAGAACATTAGGAGACCTGAGGAAGGAAGATGACAGTCAGAGAATAATAACTTCCTGCACAGTTTTACATGTTCATGATAGTTGGTGACATCAGATCAGATCAGAGCAGCAGTAAGTGAAGCTGGAAGACAAATCTTCAAACCCACCTGTATCCAACAGGCTGCATGACGGAGCTGCACTGGACTTCAGCAGCTGGGATGGCTGAACCAAAGCCGATGAGCTTTACTCTGAAGGGCTGCTGGTCTTCCTGCTTCACCAACATCACATGATGGGTCAAAAATGTTCATTATGTCTTCTTGTTGATACTTTAGTTTCTGATTCTTTTGTTCTGACATTAGGTGAATGCATAGATGTTATTTACCTTGCAAAGTAAATAACATCTATCCATTCAGCTACTGTCTGAACAAAAGAATCAGAAACTAAAGTATCACATGATGGGGTTTGATGCTTGTGTGGATGATGCCAGCAGTCTTCAGAGTGGAGAGCAGAGAGCAGCTGCAGGGCCAGAAGAAGAAACAAAGACTGAATTTTGATGTTCAGATGTTGGTGATATGTAGGTTTGATTTGTTCTGTAAATCTGTAGACATTATTTGAGGATAGAATCATCAAATCCATGTACCTGCTGAGCAACTGGTCTGATGACACGAAGTGAGGGAGGTTCTCCATGTCTCTCCCTCAACAGCTCATGGAGGTTCTTGTCCAGCTTTTCAAAAACTAGACAAGTGTGTCCTTTGTGGTCAAAGTTCTCATAGAAGCGAACAGTGTGGACGGGGTCAAGGCCTCAGATCTTCTTCAGAACGTCCAGCTGGAGAGAAAACAGAAGACATCAGAGAGATGATGCAGCTCAGTGACGGTTCATGTTAACAATGTAATGAAACGTGTCACACGAAGACTGAGGATCTACCTCTCTGTTGGGATGCTGGGAGTCTCTGGTTGTCTTTTTGAAGATCTTGATGGCCACGGTGTCGTTGGTATCCGCCACTCTGCACTGAGCAACGTCACTAAAGCAGCCGTGGTGCTTGAAGCTCCCAAAGTGGTAATTGGTGATCCTGCCGGTCAGCAGGTCCCAGGAATTAAAATCTGAGCTGTCAGGTCCTGATACACAAACATGGAGAGAAAAATCTGTTCAACATCAGGGACAAACACACAACTAATACTGATGATTTCTGGACCATTTAAATGATTAGCATCCATCAGAATATCACAAATATAACAGTGATGATTAAAACAACAACAGATTCAAAGTACATCATTATCAGATTTTAATTAAAGGTAGTCTCAGGTCGGTCATTTTCAGACTAAATGTAGCCTGACTGAGTTGATCCTCAGTCTGATTTTGTGTTCAGCCTGATTTTCAACTTTCCTGATATTTATTTGTGTCAATCAGTCTGTACTTTGTCCTGGTCTTGTAAAAATAAAACATAAGTTTAAATTTGGATCAGAGAGCTCCTTTATAGGTTACATTTCACTGTACAAAAGTCTGTTGCACACAAATAAATTTATCCTCAGCTTCAGCAACAATAATTTATATTAATTTCTTCACAAAACAGTCACTAAAGACCACTTATGCGCATGTATTTCAACATTTTCCAACATTTCCAGGTGAATCCAAGTCTTTTCAACCTGTGTATTATGTGAGATCAGGTTGAGGTTTTAGTGTCTCTCACCTGGTTGACTTGAGGATCCTGACAGCTGCAGATGTTGGTTGTTGAGGGTTGACACAGACATATTTAGATGTCAAGTTCAGTGAAATCAAAGCACTTGCAGAGCAGATCAATGGTGGTTGTGTGTCTTCAGTGTGAACAGATGATGACTTCTGAGGTTTCTGCTGATAAACTTGTTGTACCTTCATTCGATTCAGTGAAGTCAAATTGAAGAATTCTGGAATCTGGACCAGTAACAGTTTTACAGCAAAAAATAACAATTTTACCTGAAAGCAATGAAAGGAATGAATTTTGACTTTGACAGATACTATAAACAGTCAGAAAAACAGACAAATTTTGGTTTTAGGATAATAGTAAATACAGATAAAAACTTAAAATGAAGGACTACAATCTCTGTCATTCAGTTGTCTGTCAGAAAAGTCTCAATCATTATTCATCATGAATTTCTTTAGTTCTTGATTTCATGCAGGTTTTTAAATTCTTTCATACTTTGCCTAATGGTGTTTTCCTCTAAGGTGATAATTTAATAATTAGAGCAGATTTTTAGTGTTACACTTTATTACTTTTTCAGAAAACTACTATGAGACATGGCAAAGAATGATCATGAACATAAAGAAAAAACAATAAATGAGAAGATATGTCAAAACAAATATATATATGTAAAGCTGATTCGATTCATCTTGTCCCTTCTAAAAGCACTGGCTGGTCCCTTTCTGTTACATTACTGGACTATAATTATTGATGCTTTTACACACATGCAGGATTGAGAAATGTGTGTAACAAGTTGAGCAGAGCAGCAGAAACTCAGGCCAGCGGAGTTCTACGTTGAGCCTCTTAAACATCTGCAGACTCTGAAGGACTAAACCCACTGTAGGATGCATGCTGAAGGCCTGTGTGTGTGTTTCTGTGTTTTTGGGTGTGGGCAGCGCAGCAACATTGATGTCGAAACGCTCACTCAGCTGCACTCAACTCAGTGCAGACACCCAGGGATCAGGGTGGAGATGCTGCTGACATGGCAGAGTCCTCACACGCAACATCGCAGCAAAACATCAACAGCAGCTCAGAAAGTAACTAAGTACATTTACTGCAGTGAGGTATTTCTATTTTCTGCAACTTTATACATCTAGTCTGCTATGATTTATTGGCACGTTATTTTTATTGCTCCATTACATCTGTTTCATACTTCAGTTAATTTTTAAGATTTAGATTATGAAACCAACACATAATAAAAAAATAATTACAATGTCTGATTATGCAGTATGATTTGAGGGGCTACCCAATACCCCATACTCCCCAATATAGCATACTTTGTACTTTGATGCTGATACTAGTTAGAAATGTCCTTATTTTTGAAAGAAAAGCAGTTTTTTCGAATGAAGATAACATTAAATTAATCAGAAATACAGTCCAAACATTGTTAATGTGGTAACTGGCTATTCTAGTTGGAAACGGCTGATTTTTAATGGAACATCTTCATAGGGGTACAGAGGCCCATTTCTGGCAACCATCACTCCTGTGTTCTAACGCTACATTGTGTTAGCTAATGGTGTTGAAAGGCTAATTGATGATTAGAAAACCCTTCTGCAATTATGTTAGCACGTGAATAAAAGTGTGAGTTTTCATGGAAAACATTGCCTGGGTGACCCCAAACTTTTGAACCTTAGTGTATTTACACTCAAGACTGATACTCAAATTTCAGCAAGCAATGTTGAACTGCTTGATTATATTTATATGTGTTAATGACATTATATTTGAGATATTTTGGCCCCAAAACATGTTTTTGTGTGTGTGTGTGTGTGTGTGTGTGTGTGTGTGTGTGTGTGTGTGTGTGTGTGTGTGTGTGTGTGTGTGTGTGTGTGTGTGTGTGTGTGTGTGTGTGTGTGTGTGTGTGTGTGTGTGTGTGTGTGTGTGTGTGTTAGATTCCACCCCCCCACCCCACCCATTAAAACGTAAATTTAAGTAACAGTTTAGAAAATCCCCAAAGTTGTTTTTTAAAGCTTGATATTATAATGAGGTTAACAAAATGCTCTTGTTTACCTGCCTAAAAGGTTTTTCCAACATGTACCCTGTTAATGCTCATTATAGCCTTCATTTTGTGTATATTGACCATTTATAATGTTTTCACGGAAACTGTAGAGCTCCTTCCCTCTAATTACTTACTGTGCTCTGATTTTCTCCCCTGGTGGGAGACATGGTTTTAACCCTGGAGACCAGAGGGCCCATGGGTGCTTCCTAACCCAGAGACTCCTTCTAATCAGGCTCATTTACTGAGCAAAGCAACAAAGTGCAATCACCTTTAAGAGAGCCTCTGTTTTTCCTTTCTGTTACTCCAGAGCACTATTTATTGGAAGCCCTCCCAGAGCCAAAGCTCGAGGGGTGCTCTAACAAGCCCCCGATTAGGGCTGGATTTGCAGCTTGCTGAGTTAATTTCAGAATGGCATAAAGAGTCCACGTGGGACTAGAGTGGGTGCTGGTCTGGGACCTGATGAGAGCACCCTCCACGCCTGTCAGGAATAATTGTTTAATGAAAGCAAACAGTGTCCCAAATCCTGGCCGAGAGCGAGAATCAGAGGCATCTTTAGTCAGAACTGAAGGCCTCTCTGCAGGGAGGAGCGTTAGGATCTGTTCTGCAGAAGAGATTCTGTTGAAGGAGGGTTTACTGTATTCTGCTGCAGATTGAATGCTACTGATGTTATGTTGCTGTAGGCCTGGCAATGAAAAGACGGTGACAGATGCTTCCTCATTAGCAATAGCAAAATTGTTTGATGGAATGTTAAAACTGCCATGAAAGTGAAATTGTAACGCTTGCTCCCTGCCTGGATCATAAACATTATTTCACTATTTCACTCCCAGTTCATCCATGCAGGTATTCCAAGGCATGCTAGTCTGTGGCTGTCCGTAATCACCATTTCTCAAAAACATTTGTTTCAAAAATGGCATAAACCTGTCAGGATGCTGCAAATTTACATCTTGGAATGTTTAAAAATTAAATAAGAAGAGAAGCTTTCAAACTGAAAAAACTACTCTCTGTATGGCCTACAAGAACAGTGTAGGAAGTGACATTTTCTTAAATGAAAATTTAATTACCTGGCGAAAAAATGTCGTAAGAAGGAATGTAATTGTTACTTTTCTTTACAGCTGTCATTTTAGACAGCCTTAATAGCAGTATTTTAAAGTATGTCTCCAGAGCACCATAAAAAGCAGTGTATTTTCTTAGTTTTTGACTTTTTATTTTCCAATAATGATGTTACCCTTTGTGTTGTGCCATAAACAGTGTTTTTGGTATGTTTATTATGCAAAATATTGTGAGTCATCAGAGTGCCTTAATTGAGGAGGTTTAGGCATGTTTGACTGCATAAAAAGAAGTATTTTTGATTGTCGAAGGCATAAAAAAAGATGTTTTCTGAATTGATTAAAAAAAAAAAAAACATAAAAAATTGTATAATTAAGTTTTTTGATGGCAAAAGGGCATTTTCTGGAATGATAATGGCGGTACGCTTTAATTAATCTGCCATAAAAAGCAGTACTTTTGCTTTTTGACACCGTTAAATGGCCCTTTTATTGTAATTCACCTGAGGGCCAAACAGCATGTTTTAAGTTTTTGATGGCATGAAAAACAGTGGTGTAACAAGAATACAAGAATGGCATTAGCCTTTAAGTATTTTGCCATAAAAAGCAGTGTTTCTGGATTTTTAATTATAAGACTGCTCTAATTTACACTTTTGATCGAAATGTAAGTTTTTTTCGTTTTTTTGGCACTAAAACGCATTTAATTCTTGTTTTTTCTTTAAATTCATATCATGTCACCTTTTACATATATTCAGTGCTCCAACATGCAGCTATTCGGTTGCTCGGAAAACAATAAATGCTGAACTAAGAGCAGCAGAAATGCAGCTGTCCAAACGCCTCTGACCGGAGCTCATCTGGTTTCTGACATGAAGCCCTGAGGCCTGAGAGAAACATGATGAGGACCTTTTTCACAAGGAGACGTCCAACCTGCACAGACTCTGATTCTCTCTGTGACGCTGCTGTTACATGAGCAGCTGAACGACAGTTTTCATCCTCTTCATCTGAGCTGAAATGAGGGTTTCGACCCAAAAACAAAGCTCAGGATGCGCTGACACGGCTGTAAATGTAGACAGTGTTGGTCTCTGCTCAAAAGATGTATTAGATAATATTAAAGAACATTTTAAAAATTTTAAAAACATGCATGTGTGAGTATGGGAGCTACTGCTTTGCTGTGGAGTATCTGTCAAGGAGAAATTTGGATGAAATAATGATCTATATATTTATGATTATACACTTTAATTGAACTGTTTCGGTGCATCCCGTTGTGAAATGACATTTAAAGCTGTTGGACAGGAAAAACACAAAAGAGCAGAAGAGTTATTCAAAGCCTTAGAGTAAGATTTACTGGTAGCAGGATGCATGCATGAAGCCTCTCATGCTGAAAAATCAAACCAAAGCAAGGTGGCCAAAACTGCAGTTCCTTGAACTGATGCTTGATGCTGCCTCTAAAAGTGAGTCCATCGCCATAGACCTCCATGTTAAAATGCCCATGTTTACAACAAAAATTAAAATGTTCACAGCCTGGTACAAGAAACGGTTTTGGTCATGACAGTTAAGTTTCCTGTTCATAACAATTGTGTGGAGGGTTAAGTTTTATTTAACTCACACATTTAAATTGTATTAAAGCTTAAAGTTATACATACAGTTGTGGAAAAAAAAATATTAGACCACCCTTGTTTTCTTCAATTTCTTGTTCATTTTAATGCCTGGTGCAACTAAAGGTACATTTGTTTGGACAAATGTAATGAAAACAGCAAAAATAGCTCATAAGAGTTTAATTTAAGAACTGATATCTAGACATTTCCCATGATTTTCTTGACATTAACCAAAATCACTGCAATTCTTACATCAATAGCTATGGAATTGTACTGCCAAAAACAGTGCTTTTAGGCATTCCATGTTTTCTTTTCTGTCTGTTTTATTCACATGATGCACACAGGAGTTAGTACTTGATTGCGTAACCATTGTTTTTGATGAGTGCAGCCATGCGTATTGGCATGCTCTCCACCATCTTCTGACATTGTTCTGCTGTCACAGCAGCCCATTCCTGTTGCACAAATTCAAACAAATTTACTTTGTTTGTGGCTTGTGGTTCTCCATTTTGCGTTTGATGATTTTCCACAGGTTTTCAATTGGATTTAGATCTGGTGATAGAGCAGGCCAAGGCATGGTTCCAATGTTCTGGTTCTCCATCCAGGCTTTAACTGACCTTGCCGTGTGTCAAGGGGCATTGTCTTGTTGGAAAATCCAGTCATTGGAGGCAGGAAAGAGTTTTCCAGCTGATGGAAGAAGACTGTTTTCAAGAGTAGCCCTGTACATGACCTGGTTCATTTGCCCTTCACACAATTGCATTTGCTCTGTTCCACTCATATTGAAACAACCCCAGATTATCACTGATCCACCCCCATGCTTTACTGTAGGGGCAAGACAGTCTAGTTTGTAGGCTTCTCCAGGCTTCCTTCTAACCAGTAAGTTGGCTGGAGTGGGCATCAATTGAAGATTGGATTCATCACTGAAGAGAACTTTAGCCCAATCATCAACAGTCCAATCCTTGTGATCCTCAGCAAAGACTAGCTGGGCTTTCGTCTGCCTTTTGTTGATGAAGGGCTTCTTCCGCGCCCTGTGTGACTGCAGACCAGCTTCAAGAAGCCGGTTTCCAACTGTCCTTGCCAAACAAGTCACATTTCTGGACAGTGTTCACTCATTTTTAAGGAAACTGGAGGTCTGACGACGATTCCTGACACAGGAACAGATGAGTGCACCGTCATCTTGTGGGGTAGAAAGATGTTTCCTGCCACGACCAGCTAGCAGTTTGGTAGGACCGTGTTCGGCTTGTTTTTTTTTTGTTGTGTAATGAACAGCTGTCTTGGAGGTCTTCATTTTTCTCGCTACCTATCTCTCACTCATGCCAATTTCCAGCAGTGCCAAGATGGCTGCCTTTGTGGCTTCACATAATTCTTTTGTTTTAGGCATTATGTGAGAGCTGACAACTTCTGAGTTGTGCTACGACTTGAATGTAAGCAAGAAACCACTCCAGGCCTTTGCATGTGCAGTGCTGCTGATGACATGAAATGGCTCAAAAACAACTCAGCTCCGCTAATGTTCCACTTCTCTGCTCACTTTTGGTTTAGCTGGGAATAAGACAAAACATTGATGAAAATAAAATCCAATGAAGCACATAAAACAACAACCCTCAATCAAAAGTAACCATCTGTTGCTTCTGTAAGTATTAGATTCTTAACATGGTCTGAATCATGAGGCTTTGTGCTTTCAAACATTGTAAAGTTCGTCAAATTGGACACTGAGTATTTAAGTAACTGTTCAAAACTTGTCTTTTGACTGAAAAGCAGCAGCAACAGTGATGGACAAAGTACACAGATCCTCGACTTGAAGTTAAACTATTTCTCAGTGTAGAGATACTACTAAAATAAACAAATAAAGTTCTAACCTCAAAAATTTTCTTAAATAAAAGTATTTGCATCAACATATACTAAAAGTAGCAAAAGTAAAAGTACTCCTTATACAGAATGATCAATTTCAGAGTGACACACATTATATTAGTGGATCCGAATTATTTTAAGTACTTTATACCTTGCCAAGTAATGTAATCCGTAATTATGCATCATATTTTATTATATTATTATACTTGTTGATAATCTGAATCTATAAAGTGAATTAAACTGTCAGATAATAGAAATTTGTCCCTTGAATTACTTTTTAGAATGTTTTTGAAATATTTTTACTGCATTTTTTACTCAAGTAAAACTTAAGTGCTTCTTCCACTTTTTGAATTCTGCCATTTTCAATTCTCATCTTCACCCATGCTTTTATTCTGACAGAGGTTTTTCAGTTTTCTGACAGTAAGACATTTAATTTGTTCTTTTGTTGTCTTTTTACCCATTCAGCTACTTGGTGGTTCGGAGACAACAAACGCTGAACTAAGAGATGCTGATGTCCAAATGTACCTGGTAAGGAAGAAACTTTTCATTCCACATAATATTAAGTTGATGCAACATTATTTTGTCAACACACCTCAAAGGTTTATCTAAATCAGCGAATGAGATTTTTTTATCTTGCAACGGTGCATTTAAATAAACTGTGGGAATATGTCCCTTGAATTACTTTTCAGAGTGTGCTTTTGAAGCATTTAACCATTTTTACTGAAACTTTTACTCAAGTAAAACCTTCTAAGTGCTTCTTTTCACCTTTTGAATTCTGTCAATTTCAATCCTAATCTCCACCCATGCTTTTTTTCTGACTGAGGTTTTTCACTTTTTGGCAGTGAACAACATTCAATTTAATCTTTTTTTCCCTTTATATTCATTTCATGACACTTTTTGCACATATTTAGGGCTTCAACATTCAGCTACTTGGTGGTTCAGAGATAATAAAAGCTGAACTAAGAGCAGCAGAAATCCTGATGCCCGAATGTTTCTGGTAAAGAAGAAATCTGAATTTAATTTACACAGTATTAAGCTGATGCAATATTATTTTGTCAGCACAACTCAAAGATTTATCTAAATCAACAAATTTGTTTTTTTTTTTAATCTTTCAACAATGCATTTAAATAAGTGGTGGGAATATGTCTCTTGAACTATTTTTAAGAGTAAGTGTGCTTTTTAATTCTTATTTATTGTTATTTAAATCTTCGGAGTGATTCTTTCACATTTTAAATTCAGTCATTTGTGCTGAGCTCCTTCCGTACTCTTATTTTGAAATAATGTCTGCAACCTAAAGTTTTTTTTTTTATCTGAATCAGCAAATTAGGTTTTTAACTTGCAAAAATGTATTTAAATCAGTAGTCATGAATTGAATTATTGCTGATGAAATGAATTTCTTGAGTGCGCTGTTAAAATATTTAAACATTTTTGCTGTAATTTTTACTCAAATGAAGTCTTAGTGCTTCTTCCACATTTTGAATTCTATTTATATCCCATGCTTTTATTCTGAAATCATGTTTGCAACATGAAAGGTTTATCTAAATCTTGAAAAAAAAAAAAAAAATATATATATATATATATATATATTTTTTTTTTTTTTTTAAATCTTGCAACCATGCATTTAAATAAATGGTAGGAATAAGGACTTTTGTAGGTTTTCCTAGTTGTGTTAAAAATGTTTGAACAGCAGGTGGAGACAAACTCCACTGAAGCAGAGCGGAGCTGTCCGTTCAGCACCACACTCACATTAATTACACAGCTTTACAATCAAAATAGGAGGAATTTAAGGCAGAATTCGGGGAGTCGGGCCCTCAAAATGACCACAAATGAGCCAGAGCTTCCTCCGTGCGTCGCTGCTGATTGTCACTCATGGAGAATCAGAGCAAAGCCGTGTGGCTTTAACCCAAAAAACCGCAGATAGTAATGAAAGAGTGCGCAGAGAAGAGCGCAGGGGAGGCTGCTGCAACAATTGGATCGGACAGTAGTGATAATTTTAATAATGATAATAGTAAATCTCAGCCTGCGTGCGCGCACAAATGCAACCCAGTGATCCACCATGTAAGAAGAAGAGAGTAGAGAGAGAGTCCAGCACCCCCTCCTTCCGCCCCCTCCACCACTCACAGAAACGGAATTAAAAAATCTTTAATATCTTTCCAGCCTCCATTGCTGCAGCGCGGTCACACACACACACGCACACACACGCGCGCGCAGACAGACACACACTGTGGGCCTTTAAAGCGTCGCCAGAAGAAGAAGAAGAAGCAGAAAAACTCCGATTTGAGAGCAGCTTGACATCACTGAGCGGCGGAATAAAGAGGACGCACTGACATCGTGACACCAACAGCAGCAGCTCCTGTGTCTGTGGATTCTTGTGCGCTCTCCTGATTGTGTAATATAGTTGTTTTTTTTATCACCATCTCCTGCAAAGCGGCCAAACCTGCATCCGAGAGCGCACGGAGAGCAAGAGAGGAAGAGGAGGAGGAGGAGGAGGAGGGGAAACCAGGAGGGATCGCAGCGTTCATCACAATTTATTTTCTCTTCCTATTACATGGCGCAAGGGCTAAACAAACGGGACAGTCCTGGGTGTGATACTGCCTCGGTGAATTTGGATTTCCAAACAGCAGCAGCGGCAGAAGCAGCAGCGGCAGCGGCGGCATCGTCCTCCTCCATCCACCGAACCAGCATCCTCGGCGGCGGCGCCCACACCGACTCCTCGTCCTCCTCCTGCCGGCTCCATGTCGAGTGATGGTCGGCTTGCCTTGCTGGATGCTCCCCGCTCTCTCCGGATCGTCGACGACCGAACCTCCTCTGACCGCAGACCCCCATTTTCGGCGGAAAGCTTCCCACAGCTATAGGGCTACATATGGAAACTGGGGATCAAAATTTTAAGAAAAAGGAAAATCTAAGCGGTTAATTTTTTTAAATTTTATTTTTCAATTTGATTCGGGGTTTTTTGTGTGTGTGTGTGTCTTTTCACGTCCGCTGATGAATTCATTTAGTCCTTGAGCCTTGGTTTCCTCATTCCACCGGCTTGATTTGTAAGATTTTCTTTGAACCCCTACAATAGGCGGTTATAAAACACCAGGGATTTGCTTTTTTCTTTTTCTCTTGACAGGACTTGAATCGGTCCATTTGTTTACTCTCTTCTGTTATGATAGATTCTCCTGTTCTCCTCCCTAGTTTATCACCTCCTTGTTTTTCTCCCTTTTCTGACCTCTAGAATAACACTATTACGATAATATTACTAATACTAGACTTTAGGATAGCTTTGGATAGCTGCAGTTCTGAACGCGCAATGTTCTCGCCTTTTGACTAACTCGTAACAGACGTATTGAACTGTTGAACTGTAAGCCTGCCATTAATCTAACACCCCTCTCCTCCCTCTCTGCTCCATTTGAGCTCATGTAAATCAGCTGTAACTTTCCACAAATCAACAAACAGGTTGTTTTGGTTTTTTTGAAGAACAAAACCTCACTTTTGGTGCGTTTTTACGCGCGGCTCCACAGGACAGAATTAATCCCCTCACAGCTCGGTGGTTTCAGTCACATTTGGAGCTGTTCTCGCTGCTACATCTGCAGCTACAGGCCCGCTGAGCTGCTGCCGTCCTCTTTATCCAGTTTGGGTGTTTAAAAAAAAGTACCAGAGAGGAGAGGCACCACCACCGCCGCCTCCTCTCCCCCCCTCCAACAAACCGGCCTCAGTTTTTTCTCTTGATTCGGTCCTCACCCAAACGCAACCATAAGGTTCCTACCGCATCCTCCTCCTCCTTCTTCCCTCTCCTTCCGCACGAGTATATCCCGTTTTTTCGGTTTGGTTTGGTCCCGCAAATTTTCAAATATTTACTTCTTGTACATCAAGAGGAAAGGGGGTCCCCCTTTCATGGAATGCGGAAACATGGGGCTGTTCGACCGCGGAGTCCAGATGCTGCTGACCACGGTGGGAGCCTTCGCGGCCTTCAGCCTCATGACCATCGCGGTCGGCACGGACTACTGGCTGTACTCCCGCGGCGTCTGCAGGACCAAGTCCATGAGCGAGAACGAGACCAGCAAGAAGAACGAGGAGGTGATGACCCACTCGGGCCTGTGGAGGACGTGCTGCTTGGAAGGTAAGAGAGGAACTCTGAACCAGCGTGGGTTCAGGTGTGTTTGAAGCCTGTCAGGCCTCAGTAGGAGCTCACACAGGTTTACTGTTGCAGGTCAGCTTCTTCTGCAGCTTTTACTACCATGCAACTACAAGTTTAAGGATGCAAATGCAATCCGCTGCAGAGCCTGACTGGTGTTTAAAGGCTCCTCTACAGTGTATATATGTAATTCGTGACTTTTTCTCGTCAGATACTGAGACTTGACTTCTCCAGTATAACATTCGGAGTAAGAAAGCACACTTTTACTGAAACAACACGCAACACAGAACCAGGCAGCAGCTAATAGAGTTTTCTGCATTTGAAGTAAAGTTAGAATTTCATGAATGCAACTCATTGCAAATGAAATCCACTGCAGGGTTTGACGGGTGTTAAAAGGCTCCTGTACAGTCTATCTATCCAATCTGTGACGCTTTATCATGAGTTAGACTTTTTAATGTAACAGTCTGACTAAGAAAAGACACTTTTTTGTAGAAAGTACACATTCAGCCTGTGCTGCTAACCAACATAGCTGCTGTTTAAGTTAGAAGTTTGAATGCAAATGAAATCCACTGCAGGGTTTGACTGAATTTGATGTTTAAAGCCCAAAAGAGCTTCCAGTACTGTCTGCATTAATACTCCTACAATGATTCTGTTTTGGAACATGCAAATCTACCGATATATCTATCTAATTCATGACTTTTTCTCGTGGAATACTGGATGTTTTGACTTTATTTGTGCCTCTTAAGAAACAATCTGACAAGGAAAAGCCACTTTTGTTGTAATGACACATGCAACACATGAGCAGGCAGCTGCTGTTTGAGCTTAATGCGTTTCAAGATAAATCCCAGTCTTACTTCAGCTCTTGCACACAGGGTGAAGCAGGTTTATGTTTTGGGATGCCCTTATGTATCTATACTCAATCACAGTTGTGACATTTCCTCATGAAAGACTGGATATTTTGACTTCTTAATGTCTCTAATGTAACAATCCGCCACCGTTGTTGAAATGCAGCACATGACCTGGCTGGTGTTTAAGTGAAGATGGATAGAAGTTTATAGATGCTACTTAATGCAAATGAAATCCACTGCAGGCTGTGACTGAATTTGGTGTTTACAGGCCAGAAGAGCTTCCAGTACTGTCTGCATTCATACTCCTACAACGATTCTGTCTGGAAACAGCCACCATCTTTAAATATATCCATCTAATTAGTGACTTTTTCTCACGACATACTGGATATTTTAACTTCTTTACATCTCTAATGAAACAATCTGACCAAGACAATCTGCTTTTGTTAAAATAACACATGTAACACATGATCAGCTTGTTGCTTCTTAGTTAAGTCAGACAGTGTTGAGCTCCTGCAGACAGGCTGAAGCGGGTTTCTGTTTTGGGACGTCCTCGGGGGGCTGCAAGACAAATCCGAGAGGTGGAAATAAATGTGTTGCCACAGTTTAGGTTTCTCGTTCCAATTTGCTCAGAGGGTTTGCACTTTTCTTGTGTTAGTTTTACTTCTTTACACCTCTAATGAAACAATCCAACAAAGTAAAAATCTGGTTGAAATCGCACATGCAACTTGTGGGAAGTTTGCAGCAGGGAAATGCAGTTACTGCCGGCCGCAAGAAGCAGGTTTCAGTGCTGGATAGTTGTACGTCTTTGTGTCTTCGTTGAAACATACAGATAATGAAAAAGCATTTGAAGGTTGAAATGTAGCAGAGAGATCTTTTTTTAAGGGGTCACGAGGTCAAATATTTAGGTAATATTAGAGTTCAGTGTGGCAAATTTCTGAGATAAACCTGAAGGATCACAAGATTATTCCACCAACAGGAGAAGAGACAAAGCTTGATTCTGTGACTATGATTCATGTTTTTTTTCAGATTTTTTTTCTCTAATCTTTGTTTTTCCTGATAAATATTGGATGATTTTACTTTTTCATGTCTGGGATGAAATAATCTGACAAAGAAAAACACTTTTTGGTTAAAATGACACATTTTTCTGAGATAAACCTGAGGGGTCACAGGTTTATTCAGCAAACAGGAGAGAATCCTAATTCTGCAACCACAATTTATATCTCGCGATTGATTTTTTTTCTCTAATCATTGTTTTTTCATGTGAAGTACAGACTGGGTTGTTTAACTTTGTCGTGCCTTTAATGAGAACATTCAACAAATGTCACATGAGAGACGTTGCTTCATTTCAAGGACTTACAAGGACTGCAGACATTGGCTATTTTGCATTAAGACTAAACTCTGAACATAAGTTGCAGCTAAAGTGAAGCTTCTCTAGTTAAATCTGAGAGGCTGCAAGCTTATTAATCACTTTTCATCATTTCTGATTACTATTTTGTCTGATCTTGTTGATAAGTTTGCTTCTTTGTGCATCTAATGAAACAATCTGACAAAGCAAAATCACTTGTTTTCTTGATATGACCTAATTTTAAAGGGTCACAGAGGGTTAAATCAGGTTTCTGGTCTCCCACACCAGTCTGGATCAGTTTTTAAGCACACTCAGCTGTAGTTACCCTGTAAAAAATAATCCTGTAAAAAAGCGTCAAAAATCTGGCAGCAAGGTTGCAGAAATACGATAAAAACTTTGAAATACTGTAATGTTCAAAAGTTATTACTACTAAAATAATAGCAGATATTAGACAAATAGTTGTATTTTTTTCTGATTTAAATACAATAAAACAACGTAATTTGTAAAGATACTGATTTCTGGAACAATTTTGACCCTTTTTTTTTATAATCAATATGTAAATTAATGCTTTTTTCTTTGATTTTGCTTGATATTTTCTGTATTATACCAAAACAGGGAATAGCTGTAAAAAAATTTAATTAAATTAAAAAAGGCAAAAAAAAACCTTTTCAATCTTCAATAAAAATATTTTTCAAATATAAAATAAGATTTTTTCAGATTTAAATACAGTAAAAGTAGTGTCATTTTGTGGGAAATTGTTGTAAACAAACAAAAGATTATTTCTAAAAGTACAGTCATTTGCTTTGGACATTATTTGGCCTTTTTTTCCTTTATTTTACAGTTAACATGTAAATTAAGACTTCTTTTCTTTGATTTTAATAGTTATCTGTAATTTTACAAAAGAGGGAAATTCTTTATAACTACATTTATTAAAAAATTACAGTTAAAAACAGTTTAGAACTTTTTTTTTTACAGTGTAGGGAGGACACTTTGTCATATATCGCCCTGATATTTTAGCGAACCAATACAGTGGTCTAACCCTAATTAAGGGAAGCTGCAGGGGAGCTGTAGTTTCAAAGCTCAGGTGACAGCAGAGCAGCAGGTTGAACAGTGAGTAAAGACTAAAAGTAAAGTCGTGGCGAGGATAAAGCCTCGTCTGTCGGCAGGTCTGACCTCCCCGACAGCCCCGATGATGGCAGAGCTGCTCGTCGAGTCACCTTTAACCCATCCGCACTCGCTGCTTTCTGAGGTGTCAACCAGCCTCCCGTCCTGAGCGCAGGTTTCGACTCGACCTCCAGAGTCTGACGGAGGCGGCTTGTTTCCTGTCAGGGCCCGGCGGAGGCGCTGGCGGCTGACTTGGAGTGAAGCGCTGTAACCTTGTGAGGGCGCAGAGCGTTACAAATCTGCTCATCTTCTTAGCTGTGAGATCCTGAAAGGCTGCGGTGTCTCACTTCATGCTCCTCTGGCTGCTGTGATAAGCAGCAACGTTCGGCGCTCCCTCTGTTCCAAGCTTAAAGGAGGAAATTTAAAGCAGCCATAATCAATACTTTATCATAACTATGATAAAACGTCAAAGAGGTCGCTGGTAGAATTATCAGTTGAATCTGCAGCTTTTTTCATTGCAGCTCATTGTGTGGTTCTCTTTGTGTCGTTTTGGCTCTAAATAACCTGCTGTACATGAACTGCTCAGCACCAAACAGCACACCGACACAGTTAGAGACCAACATTAGGCAGTTTTCTATTGCACTACATTCATGCATTGCGTTACATACATTACAGCGCAAACACTCACAGAAACTGTCCCAGAATCTACCCTTGTAGCGTTTCTGTTTCTATTACAGTGAAGGATTCGACAGCTGTGTTTGCAACATTAACTCTACGTGCATCAAAACAACCACAAATAGTAGCTACTGGACATAACTCCAGGTCTATTACCTTGTAGGAAATAGAAACATGGAGGTGTTTTGTGGTAGCCTATATGTTGAATTTTACGTTGACGAATTTGAATTTGACCGTTGCAACTCATAAAGCAGTTTTTTTTCATTACCCACCCTGTTGTAGTTGGTTTTTCTCCCTTGAAAAGGGAAAGAGGTTCTTGTTGGACAGTTCTTGCGGTCGGAATACACACAAATGTTCAGTTTGTCTTTAGTGGAGTAGATGTTTCCCTTTGTATTTGGTGGAGACCAAAAGCAGAACTAAAAGAGAGTGAAAATTGAGCTTGCGTTCATCGTGTGGACAAAAACACGACTCCAAATTATATATACATGGTGTGAATATAAGCAACTTTTTGACATATATAGTTTGCAATGTTAACATAACTCATTGAGACCAGATGCAACATCCATCCATCCATTATCTATACACCACTTAATCCTCATTAGGGTTATGGGGGTGCTGGAGTCTATCCCAGCTGACTTAGGGTGAAACCAGGGGACACTCTGGACGGATCACCAGTCTATCACAGGGCTACATATACAGACAAACCATCACACCCACATTCACACCTATGGACAATTTAGAATCATCAATTAACATCAGCATGTTTTTGGTGGGAGGAAGTACCCGGAGAAAACCCACACATGTACAGGGAGAACATGCAAATTCCACACAGAAAGATCTCAGGCCCAGGCCGGGATGCGAACTGGGGCATCTTCTAACTGTGAGACAGTGCTAACCACTGATCCACTGTGCAGCCCCAGATGCAACATATATATATATATATTTAAGACTGGTTGAGACGTCCTCAAACTTTTCTTGCATAGCGTGTCAGCAGATATTTCATCAGTTGAATGTTTTGAAAGTGTTGACAATATAAAAGTCTTGAAGAGATATACATGCATTTGCTTCATACATTCAATCTTTATGGGTTAAAATGCACTCATATGGATATTTAAAGATTTTTTCACAAAAACACCATCAAAACTGTGCAACACTTCCGTAATGTACTTTCCACCAATGGTAATATTTTGCATAAAGGTTTATGCCGTCTGTGTGAATGAGAAGTACAGTATGAAGTGGTTTGAATTTCTGTCATACCAGGCAGAAAAAAGGGAAGCATCCAGGCCTGCACGGTGTTGGAAAAAACTCACATTGCAATATTTGGTGTTTTGAGAAAGAAAAAAAAAAGAAGGAATTTGCACCAGATGAATTGAGTAAATCTACTTGGAAATAATCATTCAACAATCATTCTAGCTTGATTTGGGTGATTTTGTAGATGAGTGCATTTGCATGAAATCTAAAAATTTATTTTAAAAAAAGCTTAGTAAAATGTCTAAAACCTTAATATACTGGCAAAGGTGTCCAAAATAGTGTTTTACTCTGGGTGACAGTAAGATCTGGTCATACAGAGCTTTGATCAAACATAGTCATGTTGCCTCAGGTCATGGCAGCAATTGCAAGACACTGGATTGTTTCTGTAGCAGAAATACTTCCATACAGCTGAGGTTGTGTTTCTTTTTGCAAAATAACAAACTTCATCTGGTTTCCACCTCAGCTGCTCCTGAGAAGCTGCTCAGAAAACTGCGCTTTCACTCCAGATGTGAGTGTTTCTGGGAACAGAGAGCTCCGTCAACCTTCTCCGGACAGATAAAGGAAACAACACTGAATGCTGATACAGTGCAGCAGTGATTACATTAGGGCGCATAGGATTAATCACAGCTGGAGTGTAATTGTGACAGTGACTGGCCTTTATCCCTGCCAGGCCGTCATTTAATTGGCAAACAAAGCAGCAGAGTCAAGATGAGATCAAAACATCACACTCTGGGCTCGGTGTGTGCTGCTTTTGTATCGCTACAATGAGCCTCTCCCTTTGAATCCAGGATCAAAATGGCAGGAAATAAATCCAGATTTGTCATTTGTGATTCATGAATGATCTCCGGCCCAGAGGAGGCCGCGAGTGGGAAAAAAAAACGGGGCCACTGCATTTACTTACCAGGGTCAGATTCATTTAAATTCAAATTCAAATGACTTCCTGCTCAGGAAATTGGGTCTTAAAAAGCGAGTACATTTAATTATAGGTAGTTTGAACATTTTCAACCAAAAACAGGAAAGTGCAGAGCGGATGCAGCTGGAGAGAGGCAGCGATAAGCAGGCTGCTTGCTGCAAACCCTGAGAGTCAGGAGGGGTGATATCAAGTTTAACATTTCAAATGTTAATTAGGCTTCAGTTTGCAGCTCAGCTCTATTAATTCAAAGCGCCAAGATGACTAGTATTCATCTTTCCCCCGGCTCTTCTTAAATGAAGTCTTGCTGGTGATGAGGCAGCGACTGAGGCTGCAAATGGTTGAAGCAGTCGCTCATGGCAGCAGACTGAGTGTTTGGCAGCTCAGGCCCACACATCCTGCTTGCAGAGTGGACACAGGTGGGCGACGGCTTGTGTTTGTATAATAATGTATATATAACCAGAACTGGAGAGGAGAACCTGTGAAAAAGCAAAAAGGGAATACCCACACTGGGTGCTTCAACGCCTCGACCTCTGCTGCTCTCACTGCCTGCCAGAGAAACACAATAATCCCACTCCTGCACAATTCTGCTCATGTATTTCTCTGCAGCAAGTACACTTTAGAGCTTTATGTTTAGTATTGATTTTGTAGATTTACACTTGTTTTCACCTCTAACCTGAGTTATGAATCTATTTAATTCCGTTTTCCGGAGCTGAAATAACAAGTCGATCAGTTATTCGAAGAGATTGTTTCCTGCATCTGCAACGCGAAGATTTGCTGTTTTTTCACACATGATAGTTCAATGAACATCTTTGGATTTAGGGTGTAGATGGACAGTACCTCACGACGTACAAAAGTGAAGCCAAAGTATGGAAATGAGCCCCGTCATTTTGTCTCCTGGTCTTATGTAACCTAGCGTCACTTTGTTTGCCTATAATGGTTTGACTGCAGCACAATATCATTCTGCAATAGGGGGTAAAAAACGGTCTGATTGTTTGTATTGTGGGTGGAGCTAAACAAAGGATGCGGTTTCAATATTTACTTGAAGTGGTGACGGAATGAATTGTTTTGGTGGAACATTTGCACACAGGAAGACAATCACTGTGATTAAAATGGATAATCCACTGAAATAAAACAGCAGGGCTGCCTAATGCATGATCCTAAACTTGGAAGAAAATCAGTATGGTAGTTTGTGCAGTTCAAGTTATTTAAATGAATCAGCTTAAAGTGTGGCAGTACTGCTGTTGCATCCTCTGGTGAAGGTGTTTCAGTCTGTCCTTTTGTCATAGTTCATCCTGACTTAGTTTATCCAGAGGTCATTAAGCTGCAGAGAATACTGTGGTCACTATAGTATTATGTAGTCAGAGGTTATGCAACCAGGTACTACAGCTAATCTACAACAACTAAAATAAATTCCTGCAAAATAAATTGGCATCTTTAAAACACCGCAGTTGCACCTTTTTTTAAAAAAATGCTAGTTTATTTGGTCTTTGGACAGTTAGTTGGACGAACCAAGACATTTGAAGACAGTGTCTATCAAATATATAATTGTATAATGAATTATAGACATAATAAGTTCTAGCACTTGATCTCTTGGTCACTTCTTGAGGAGCTTCCTTGCATAAGTTTTGTTTTTTATTCCTTCTGTGTTGGTTTTCCTCCAGATTTTGATCCTTTTGCAAACTAGTTTGGGTGAAGATGGGTTTTCAATCAATCCACAGTGAGCAGTTCGATGCCATGCTTTCAGCTGCTTGATTTTATCCAGATGGCAGCTCTGACTATTTCAATCCTTGGAAGTGAATATCAGCATCTATTGGTCCTCTGCTGTGTTGTTGTTGTTGTTGTTGCAGCACAGTTCGGTCTGTAAAACAGCATTAAAAGTTCAGCGACCGTGGCTCCACAAACACAGATGAGGCTGCAGACAGTGTGGGTGCTCAGAGAGATTCAGCTGGTGAGGTATGAACAGTGCACACAGTAAACATGCGTGTTGCAGATGAATCGGTCCCTGGAGGCTGCCGCTCCTCATCCTATCTGGGACGTCTGTGAAAGCCGCCACCGTGCCCCCCTGTGCTCTCAACCAGGTGTACCGAGCTGCTAATCTGAGGCATTCATCTTCATTACAGCGCCGCCCTCAGGCTCCACAGCAGCTATAGGAGGCAGACACAGTCGGAGAGAAGTGTTGGACTCCATGACAAAGCAGAGCCACCACAGCGTCTGATCTTTTGTCTGTTATTAATTGTTTTATGAAGCAACATAGTGTCAAGGCTTATCGTGCTTGCTCTGTTGAAATCCCCAAATCTATGCCGCGCAATTTCCTGCATGCAAACGGCACTTGAAAATCTGTTTTTACCGCAACATTTAGGGCTACATGTAACATTTTTTCCTCAGATCCAATGAATCTGCTGTATGTTTTATCAAATGATCATTTGGTGAATATCATGAGAATTTTCTGAAACCGTAGGGAGCATCTTCAGATTGCTTGTTTTGTCTGATCAATGGTCAAAATCCTGAAGATGTTAAGTTCATCATCATAAGTTCACTGATAAGAAAGTCAAACTAGCCTATACCATGTAAAATATATATTGGAAAAAGCAATCTTTTACCTGCCGTCAGCATCTGGTGAGTCAGACTACTCACAGAGATTTTTGCTGAGAGTTTTTAACACTCAAAGGTGGACGTATGTGTTTTTGCCGAGCAAATGCAGCTTATATGTTGTCTATGAAGCAAATCGAAGCTTCAAGCTAAGCCCAGGATGTAGTACTGGTGCCCCTGCAAAATAATATTGGGTGAGAACTTCTGATTTGTTTTGATTGAACATGTAATAGTGGGAAAGTGAGCACTATCATTAAAATAAGAACCAAGCAGGCCCGCCTTATTGCATAATTCCAATCTTTATCAAAATTTACCATTTTTAGTGTATATTTTGCTGCTTGGCGGTTGTTGTTGTTAGTCAGAGTCAAAGGTGAAATATCTGTGTTTTTGTTAACCCTGCTGTTTTGGTGGTAATAGGACACAGTTCAGATATTTTAGTGCAACAAAATCCAGTTTCTTCAATTACTTACTGGCTCGTCTCTTCTTTAAACCTCATTTTTTTAAAGTAAGTTTTTCCTTTGTGTGTGTTCTTCTCCTTCCCCCGACCGAGATTATTTAGAAAAACGAACTTTCCTTTATTCACTAAAATGGCTACGGCTTCATTATGTCCTCCCACAGCTACTGTCGATCACCGCGGATCACGGTTCACACATCCTGCCTCATGATTTTATGTATAAGCATGTGGGAGTATCAATGTAGTGTACATTCATGCATCTGAAGACACATGTGGGAGTATGATGTGTGCATACTGTGCATGTTTGAATGGCGATGTTTGTGCTCTGTGTATAGTGGAGAGGCAGGATGAGATAAAAGCAGATAACAGAGCCGAGCGGCAGAGAAGAGCAGGATTAGTCTCATAGTCCAATCAGATAAGGATTACCCAGCTGGAGCATGCCCACCCAGGCTAATGTCCCGGCCCTAAAGTGGCATTACACTGTATTATGACACCGATCCACCGTACATCCAGCTGCACGGGCCGGATTACAGCTACAGTTTGAAGGCAGTGCGGATGGAAAGTGAATCCAGGGCCACTTGTTGGAGTAAAACCTCAGCCTCCGTCAGCATCCGTCCCCTCTGCTGCCTCGCTCTTCATCTGATAACAGTCTGTGTAAAGTGACTGAGCTCTATTGCACTGCACTGTCACTCTGCCCTGCAGCCGGCGATGGATGGGATTCATTTTGCCCTCACCTGCCTTTCATCGGCGCTCCGCTGAGACTGCACACAATCGCTGCCGAACGTGACTGTTTTATTGGTCTCCACCTTGCCCTCTCTATTGCCCACTAAGGCCAAATTACAGACCAGACATTACTGGATTACGCCGAGGCCGGAGACAGTGTAAGAACAGCGCAGGTCTTCAGCTGCCATTTGTTATAACTCTTACAGCTACAGCCAACAGACTCTGTGACCAGGATATCAGTGCAGAGTTCATTGATTATGTTTGAGAGCAGCCTCAGGTCTGTTATTTGGTGTGATACCATCAGACAACCACAGTATGTTGTGGTACATTTGTGTTAATTGTACTGTATATCATTTCTACAAAGCAAATCCTGCTCGACTGAAATTATACCTACTCTTTAACCAATCGATTGGGGGAAAATCTGTCTCTTATCTCTAGATTAACAGAATTGACCACAGTGCACTCAGTGCTCTCTACCTTATTAGCCTAAATTAATTATAAATAAAGATAAAGAGATGGTATTTGCAGCATATTAAATAAATTTAACCAGGTTGTTTTAGACTGAAATGATAACAACAACCTTAGCTAGCAGCGTGCACCATATTCATGAATTCTGAAAAAAGAACTTTATCAACTGGTGATTCATGTATAAGAACTGTAGAGGAATAAAACATACACAAGTTATCCAGCCACGTCGATGACTTGTTTGGTTTGTTGTCAGTTGGTTTGGAGTCAGAGTTAGAATTAGCATTCTCCATTAGGTTGATCCAGTTTAGATGTGAAAACACAGGGGCATTAACAGGTAGTTTGTTCCTCCTGCTGCCAAAAGGAATGAATTGTTGTTGATGTAGCGCCCTTCTTATTATGAAAATACCACCAGCAATTGTCCAATGTCGAATGAGAGCACATCAATTCAGCCTTATAGATCTCTTCTGTTTGATGTTGCTTCTTGAGAACACCAGCTTCAAACTCCAAACTATGTTCTTACATCACACAAAATAGGCCCTAAATGGACACCAAATAATTAAACAGCAACTACAACTCTAGCTGTAATCGAGTACATAAAAAGAAAGAATGCAACAACACTCAAAAAAAAAGTCTGCTCTGAGATGCAGAAACACTTTAAGCCCTGAATGCTGTAACAACTAATCAGTTAATCAGCTGATGATCAGGAAATTACTATGCAGCTCTTTTGATTATCAAGTGATCATTTTTGAATCATCAACACTGCATTTTCCATGGTTTCAACCTATTGAGATGTCATATTTCACACCTTTTTTTGGCTTTAAGGTATAATAACTGGGACCATTTTTTGCAGTTTATAGTTTTTCTTGGATCAGATAATTAACCCTTCCCATCCCGGAGGCTCATGTACATGGAGAAGGATGTATCAGTTATTAAAAGGTGGCAGCCTGAATGAGGAGGCTTTCTGGTGTTACTGTGATCAAAATACATGCATATATATATATATATATATATATATATATATATATATATATATATATATATATATATATATATATATATATATATATATATATATATATTGCATTGGTATTACATTGCCAGTTGCAAATACCTCCATCATCAATTTTAGTACGAGACATGTCGATCACTTTTCATCCCCTTTCGTTCTCAGACAGCAGGATCTGATCCCCTGAAATGAGAAAAAGATTATATCATGAATTATACCAAACTTGAGAGGCTTAAAGTACACAGTAGACATCATTATGATTCCCCCCTTGTATATTAATAGTCTGGGCAGCTTGGTGAAGCAGCGCTCGGCTGTCCTGACGGAGTCTCCGAGATTAGATGGACAGTGGAGGAGTGTGATGGCACGGTAATTGGTTTAGTGTATGATTAATGCCTCGGATGGCTTTGATCAATGGGAGAAGGGCTGTAAACTCTGGTGGCAGTCTCCCATAAATGCTGCTGTCACCCGATTTGCATGGAGTCCCCCACCAACCCCCCACTTGGTCCGTAGACTAAGAGCCTCGGCTGTAAATTAGCAAACATAAAAACGAAAGACAAAGCGTTAATGATGGGACATGCTTCAAAGCAGAGACGCATCACAGTTACTACATAATAATTATCTGCTGTGACCTCCGACACCTCCTCATCAGTGCAGCCAGCAGGACTGCATGTGTCTGTGTGTGTGTTTGTTTGTGTGGCTCCAGCCTTGATTTACACGCGTTATTTTTAGCCGCTGTTGGTCCTGTTGGGTGGGGTCTATCTTTATCCTACATGAGCAGAGAACAAATCGATACGAAACATACCCTGGGCCAATCTTTGTGTAAGCACACAGTGTGGCACCACAACTCACCAGAGCACGATAGATGGGCCTGGCTGCTCTTCTCTCAACATATTTCCATTTAAAACGCGTGTTTGACATGGCACAAAATGAAGTTCAAATACACGCAGAAGCCTCCAGAAATCTGTGTTTTAAATATCAACACCTACTGGCTGTTGTAAAAGATATGAGCGAGCACAGTTGTGAGCAACAGATGAAAACATTTGAGTGAGAGATTCATGACATGAAGAGCTAGAAATAATTTATACATTGCAAGATGGACAAAATGGGAAATGTATTTATAGCCTCAACTTTCTTGTGGCTTAAAATCCCATTGCTTCCCTTTAACTGTACACAGCTGGGACCTAAATATTATTATTATATATTCAGGACTATTTTGATCAGCATCGAGATCGTGACTGTCACAATTATTTTTTAACAAGTAAAATAGATTTTTTGCACTTTCACTTTTAATTGAACAGTGCACTGCTTTCACTCCCATGTTGTGCTACAGTCCTGCTAAAGTACAAATCTCCGCATCAGACAAAGACTTGCAATTAACAAAGTGTGTAAAACTGTACCCCAAAGTCTTCACTTGCTGAATATCTGTTTATCAATAGACATTGCAATTTACCAGTGTTCCCTAAATGCCTCTCATGCAGGCTACAGTAGCTGCTAGCTAATAAGCTGTCCACAGAGATAGTTATTGTCGGTAATTTAACTACACAGTAAATTGTTGGAAAAATTGTAACTATACACTGTTTAAAAACACAATCTTTTTTTGCAGTGTAGTTTTGGAGATGAACAACAAAAGCAGTGAAAATGCTCATCAGTATCCAGCATAGTCAGACTTCTTAGCATCGTCTATTATTTGCTCTCAGCTACTGTTTATCAAACACATGTTGTCTCCTTGAAAATGTAAAGTTACCATGTTAAAGTGGTTTGAATAACCGCTCGATTTTCAGTGAGATTGCACTCTGATTACATAGAATTGATCCTCTTACAATGAAAGTGTAATTACCAGCAGGCCAATCTCCGACTGCATCGCAGCACAGCTCCCCTCCGTTCCACCTCGCCGGCCGTATCCTTAAGCTGTGGAAACATCCCAAAGAGACCCTGTAGTAAATGATAATTAACTGCAGATACAATCCATTCATTTTAAGGAGGTGCGATTCACTCCTCTTCTTTTTTTTTTCTACAGAGAAAGCACAGCAATCTGCCTTTTGATTAATTGGTGGTGTCCGTGGCGCAGTTCATTTGCAATCTATTACAGCGTATTTGCTTTGTGTCAGAACGCAGCCCAAACACACTGCATCATCTCAGAGTTGGAGGAAGGTACAAGCTCAGTTAGAGTCTGTTTGGTGGCTTCAACCCAGCTCAGTGTCCGACTGCCTGCTGCTATTGATGCTAATGTAATAACAGTAATAATAACAGTAATGACTGTGGAATGGATATACAGCACGAGGGCTGCAGAGATTCTACTTTAACCCGTATTTGCACTTTCAAAGCCTTTATTTAAAGGGTCAGTTCACCCAGATGATAACTTTTTTACGCCTGTGCAATCTACTGTATTTATATACAACATCTCATTCAGTTTTATTGTCTGACTTATTTTAGTTAAACCTCAGTTTGAATGCAGGACAAGTGAAGATTCTGTCATTGCATTTGAAATGGTCCTGATTATTTCGAAGCACTGAAGCCTCACAGTTCATTAAGTACAACAAAAAAAAAAGCAGTTATTTCCTTTGCAATACAAGGCAGTAAAAAATAGTTACTTTTCTGTCATCTGTTAGGGCACATACCTGTTGAATTACAGGGTGCTAGACAAAATAGTCCCATGTTCCAAAGTCTTTTGTGTGTTTCAGTGAAAAACAGATTGAACATTAAGGAGTTAAACTTAGGGCGCATTCACACTTTGGTTTGCTTCAAACCAGCTGCGATTACTCTGTTAGTGTGGCTTATTTGAAGTGTGAAAGCTGCCATCCAAGCCATGGTGTGCACCAAACCAGTAGACCAGGACCGTTTCTAAATTTGCTCTGATACCGTTTGACTTTTGTGACAATAATTTACACTTCTTTGCATTTCAACATTTGACAGACATTTGAAGACATTACTTTGGCAACTTGTGACTGGAATTCTGTCATTGTAGTGATCAAATTAATTTAGTCCCTAGTAGTTGTCTCATACACATCAACATTAAATAATGGCCTGAAAGAGCAACTAGGTGATTAACTGACTCTTTAACATGATGTTTACTTTGAATTAAATGAATACTGAGCTTATTTTAAGTGTTACACTCTCCCATAGGAGTTTGGTTGAGTTGTATTGTCACTATATTAAATTTTCATCGGTGCGTCAGAAAGACGAGCTGCTGTGGTTAAATGAGATCCCGACAAACAAACAAACAAACCCGAGCCGAGGAGAGGAGACAGAGATGTTCCCACCTCTGCAAAGCTCTCTTAGCACCCAGTGGGAGAGCTGCCGACAGCTCAGCCACCATCGCTGCAGCCAAAAACTGCTCCAGACCGAGAGTCTCAGGCCTGGACGGAGGCGAGGGGGAGGCCTGGAGGTTCCTGGGTCGCTGGGTGGAGGACGGAGGAGGAGGTCGGCTGGAGGCAGCAGCAGCAGGCAGTCTGACAGATGGAGGAAAGAGCAGAGGGCAAATAAACAGGGCAAGAAGGGAGGAGGCAACATGATGCAGCGCCACAGTGATGTTACACAGCCAGAGAGGATGAAGGTGATCCGGCCCAGATGGCCTCGGACAGCGTAGAGGTGAAGCTGTATTTGAAATGCTTCGTGTACAAGCTTCATAGTGTGTTTAGATATCAGATGTCATTGGCGTTTGACATCGAATATGATTGATTTGTTTTCTGTGCAACAATGCAAAGAAACCAGACAGCGCTGTAATTTCAGACAGACAGCTGAGCCAGTGGGATTGATTTTTTTTAAAAAACAGTTTAGGAGTCTGTTTTTGTCGGATGGAGACACTAACAGGTTGTGCTTTGCTCTTTTTCACTCATTTCCTCATTTATTGGCTCAAACCCGAGCCAAGAATAACAACAACATTAATAAGTATGTTTTAGCTTTTCCTCCAAATAAAGCAAATTGACTGTTTCATTTAAGTTATTATCGCATTTCAAGCTGTTTGTGTTAACTTAGCAACTACAAGTATTTTGGTGCATCTTCCAGAATAGTACGTTTTCTCTTGAGGTACATTGTGCCAGTACTGCTGCGGTATTGAGACTTTGCAGATGTATAAAACTATATTTTTGTTCTGAAATATTTTGACATACTTGCACGTTTTCAAAATCTTGTTCTTTAGAAACTTTTACATCTTTACATTCAACTGAGTCGGACTTTGCTGTAGCACCAGAAACTGATCTGAGAAAAAATCAAGAAAAACTGGTCGTTTTTGCTTTTTTTCCCATATAAAACTGTAAATTAGAGAGTAAATAACAGAATTATAACAATCAGTCAGTGACAGTTATGTTTTTAAACCTCATCTAAAACTTCTCAACTACAACTCTGCCAGATTTGTTGCAACATACATGAAGCACAGCGATGCTACATCTGTTTTAATTGCAGTAATACCAGACAACCGCTTTATTAATTGAACCACAGGTTGCATTTTAGTAACAAATACAACATGTTTCTTTTACAGGAACCTCCATGAACGTCAGATGTTTTTTATCTAGTGTGTAGCTCTCTGTTCTAATTCTCACAATACCTACATACATACATATACATATATATTGTTATTCATTCTCTTTATTTTATTTTATCCTATCCCTCTAAATATTTTTGTATAGCATTCATGAGCCAGGTGCAATGTAATTTTTTTTGCAACTGTTTATTGTATATTTTTGAATGACAAAATCCATAGTGGAAAGGGTTAATCATCTGAGCTGTAACAAAAATCATTTATAATACTGTAGAGCCAAAAAAAAGCAGTGAAATATCACATCTTGAGAAGATGGAGCCATCGAATGTGTCACATTACTGCTTGAAAGATGACTAATTGATCGTCAAAATAGCTGCAGAGCAATTTTCTTTTTATCAACTGATAAACTGCTGCAGCTGTACATGATACAGATTTTATTAAAAGTGTGGCAATTCATCTCACCAGCCTCTATGAGCAGTTTGCCATTAAGAAAAGATTAAAGGAACCAGGAAGTCCAGTTTTCACCTATTTTGCCAAATAAAAATTTGTCCCCTGAGGCACCGATCAGGCCGTCATGCCTGCAGGTTCGCCTCCGAGCTGCCTGTCAGCGTGACGCTGTTCAGATGGCCATGTTTACTGCACTCCAGAGCGAGTATTTACTGCAGTCGACAGGGCTGGCAGACCCCACTGTCACAGCAAATGGTGCTGTTGGGAAAACAAACAGTTGTAATGAGACTGTATCTGTCAAATGAGACTGCTGAAAACCACTTCGGTCTAAAACACAAGTGAATGCAAAGGAGAGGAGAGTAAAGGTGTAGGGCTGCAGCCGGTCAGAGGAAATGTTGGTCGACTGAAATTGTACCTGTTCTTCAATCAATCAACTGGTTGCAGGAAAATGAAAAAATCAGTACATTTTCTTTAGGGGAACTAACAGCCACTAGCTATATGCTAACCATATTACCCTTAATGAAATAAAGGAGCTCAGAGTTAGTATTTGCAGCATTTTAAATCATTTCAACCTGGTTATTGTAAACTGAATTGATAAGAACAGACTCGGAGCCTGACCGCCTGCCCATATTTATAGGATTTCTCAAACTGTCAGCTGGTGATCCATGCTGTTTGCAAAGTTTACACTCGACCTTTTGTCCATCAGTTTGAACAAGATGCAGCTACACCAACAGCTTACTTGATATGAATTCAGTTAGTTTGGAGCCGAAGTCAGATCTAGCAGTCTCCGTTAGGTTGGCCCGGTTCAAAGTTGTGAAAATGTGGGGGTGTTCACAAGTAGTCTGTTTCTATTGAATTAATCCTCTCAGGCTGTTGATGTAGCACTTTTATCCTTATTAAAGTAACACCGCAAATTTTTGACCAGTGACAGTTTGGTCAAGTGAGAGCATATTAAACAACCAGTCGACCCGGACATTACACAGAACGGGCCGTAAATGGAAACTGAAACTCCAGCCACAGCCAAAGAAATGACAAAACAGTCTAGCAAAAGTGTATCACTTTAGAAAAAGTTAATGGAAATGGCAAAATTTGAAAAAACAACCCCAGTTTAGCAAACGGATTTTTACATTCTCATAAAATGCTTTTTGATGTTTTTGAGTAAGAGTCAGATAATTGGTTAGTTTGAAGCCCACTCCAAGTTAAATAAGTTAGACCCCACATTCTCAAAAATACCAAAAAATAAAGGATAGAGCTTGAAAAGCTGTTGATGCAGCATTTCTCTCCCTATGAAAGTAACATCAGCAATTATCCGGCCAATGAGAATTTGATTGAATGAGAATATACCAACCAATCAATCGAATTGGACAATATAGCTCTACAAATATCCTCTTTCTGATGGACTGAACAATGTGCATAAATAATACAAAATGGGCCCCAAATAGATTCCAAAGAATTAAACTGTAGCTACAACTCCACCCATAGTCAAACAAATGAAAAAAAAAATACAGATATAAGTTTTCATGATGGCAGATCTGAGATACTGCAACCAAAAATAATGAATTCATCCTAGGAAACTGTTGATGTAGCTCTGCTCTCCTTATGAAAGTAACACTGGAGATTGTCCAACCAATGACAATTTGGTGGAATGAGAGCAAGTCGACCAACCAAATGATCTGAACAATTCAGTCCCAAAATATCCTCAGGTTGATGTTGCTTTTGGGGAAACCAGCTGCACACTTGGGGTTTAAAACTCTTTACTGTAAGCTCAAATTGTACAGAACGGGTCCTAAATGAACTCAAAAACCAGAAACCGCAACTTCAGCCATAAAAAGTGAGTTCTCCAACAAATACAGCACAAATACAAGTCTTCATGTTAGCAGTTCTGAGATACTGTGACCAAAAATAATGGATTATTTCTGGAAGACTGTTGATGTAGTGTTTCTTTCCTTAGTAAAGTAACACTAATTGTCCAACCAATGAGAAACTGGTTGAACGAGAGCATAATGACCAACCAGTCGATTAGGACACTACAATGCTGTGAATATCATGCTTCTGGGAACACCAGGTTTAGGCTTGGGGTGTAAAATCTAGATACTACCACCAAAAATAATGAATTTATCCCGGAAGGCTGTAACTCCAGCGATTGTCCATCCACTGAGAATTTGGTTGGTTAAGAGCCCATTGACCAACCAGTGAACCAGTCGATCTGGACACTGCAGTCCTGCTGAAGGTTGAGATGATGCTACAATGATGAATCCATTGATGAGGTTACTCTCAGAGCAGCACATGTCTGACATTTTGATGTTGGTGTTTTTGGGTGGCTGTTGAACATGACCTAACTCTAATTGATTGAGACGCTATTTGTTCTATCACTCACATGTCTCTCCGGAGCAGCTTGATGGAGTGACTCGGGTGCTTAACGTGAAGGATGATGATTTAATAGGCTTCCTACAGGAAATGATGTAAACCTGGTGTCTGGGAAAGGCTGACACTCGATTATTCATGTCTGTGGCGGTACGTTCTGTGACTCCTTAGACAAAGCCTCGGCCGAACTGCTGACGACGCTGCTGATTTTTGCCGGGATTAAAAACACACAATGCCTCGCTAATCTGCAGATCGGAGCGAATAAGGGAATTTGTCAAAATGAAGTCGCCGCCGTTATCATCGCTACATCCTGATGTGGGCGAAGGATAAGGTGTTGCTAAGTCCACTGAGGGGGATGATGTAATTTCCAGTCGAGCATGCTGCTGCTCTCCTCCCCCTCTCTTCTGGCCTGTGAGAGTGTTTCAGGCATGTATGTGAGCGCTCACCTTCATGTCTCTGCATCTCAGTGAGGAACAGGATGAATTTTTAATGAAGAGCAGCGTGGCTTCCCTTCGTTCTCTCAGATCGCTTTCCAGGACAGGGAGTCTCTCATGATCATAGCAGCGTGCACACAGGCAGCTCAGGGTGATGAGAAGTCACTCAAACATACTTTCACCTGGAAACGGCTGCAGATGTCGTGCAGACGCTGCATGCGTGTGGACGGGACTGATGCACTGCTGCTTACGGTTGTGTGTCTGAATGCAGCCGTGCATTGTGTGTGTCATGACATTACATCACCACGGTGCTGGTCTTTAGGATGACTGCATGGATAGTGAAAATGAATCTTTTATTTACCCACAGTGTTGTTCATACTGCTCGCTCCGGGGCAGCTCGGCCGCAAAGTCACCACACAATGCCGGACTTTTGAAAGCCACGCACGCTGGAAATAAACTGAATAAAAAAGCCTGCAGGACCTTCCTTCCAAGCCACATGTGTAAATCGATCACTGAGCAAAATCCTTGCTCTTGGTGGCGACATGCCAATTGGATTCAGATTAAGACAGTAAACTGGTTATAATTATCCAAAAAGCCTGATTTAATGATGTAAAAATGAGCCCAGATGGGTGTAAGCAGTCATGTTTCCATAGTATATTTTTAGGCACATTTTGAAGTATCATATTAAAAACTTAACAGAAACTGCATTTAAAAACATAATAATAATAATAATAATAATAATAATAATAATAATAATAACAAGTTACCATTCATAAAAATAGATTGATTAAAATCTGAATTTTTAGAGTTTAATAAAACATGGAAAATAACACTTTATAAAATGATTTACCATTTTTCAGTTGTTAATATAATAATTATTCCCTCAAATAACAGCTGTAAAATAATGATATTTTTAGCTGACAGTCAAACGTAAAAGAAACAATCGTAGATTAGCTGTAGTACCTGGTTGCCCCACCAGGTTTAGGTTGTGCTGTAGCCAAGCAGCCATTTCCATGTTAGCGGGCAGAGAGCGTTGTGGAGGTTTAGTTCAAAAAGGGGCACCATGACAAAGACTTCTGTGAGGCCTACTGACATCTGTCCAGCAAATGAGTGTTAACTTAAGCTGGAATAACATAGGAAACTGCAGTGAAACATCTGATGGATATTTTCGCAGCTTTTTATTTTTTCGCTTGACAAATAGATGTATAGAAAGAACTGATCACAGGATTCTGCAGTGATTGGCATGAACCTGATCTTAGGATTTAACTTGGGCCTTCTGCTTTTGCCCATGGAGAGAAACTGAGTGATATAAATAATGGATCAACATTGATGTATAGATGCATTGGTCGCTGCACCTAAAGAACCCTTTATGCTCTCCGGTTTGGTCTACCTTTGATCAACTGCTGTTGCCTTGTCAAATAATTGCACGCAAACCCATTGGATGAATTCTTATCACTCTGCGTACTTGGAGAATTATGTACACAAACATTAACGCAGAATCACAGATTTGCCTTGGAAGCAGTCGTCACCAACTGCCTGTCTTTTCAGTGCTTCCAAACAGCAGATATGCCTCTTCCGTGATTCAAACAAGAACTTCCACATCTAATTTTTACATGCCACAATATAATTCACTAACTTTTCCTGCTCAGATAAGACACTTTCCTAATTTTAATGCGTTTACAACAGCCAACATACATATATTTGTACTCCTGCACTCCTTTAATCATACAGTTCAGGTTTGACAAAACACTGTGGCTGTTTTTTGGTCCTTTCGGTGGATTTTTCAGCCCAAATCGTCCATAGTAAAAGCATAATTTGTCCTTATCTTGTGCTTAGATTGTGCGAGATAATGTAATTGGCGGCACTGTTAAGATTTTAAATTAAAGCAAAAGCGGATAGCAACAGTAGTTTTGTTTATCTACACTCTTCATCTGGAGGATTTCTGAAACGGTTATTGCATCTCCGCTCTATTTTCTTTGTTTACGCCCCTTTGATTCGCCGTCCGTTGCTTTAATTTCATCGCCTGTCGCTGCTGCTGTGTACGTGCCCTTGAAAGGTCGCTTGGCAAAATGAAACATTTGCTGATTGTTGTACATATTTCATTCCTCTCATTAACTATATGGAGCCGGGTGTGCTGTGTGTGTGATTCTCAAACAGCAAATGTAGGTCACACTCTTCTCCAAACGTCATCTGTCAGAAATGTGCTTGTAGTACGCGGAGAGACGGGCTCGTCAGTGCGAACGCTAACCACATACAGGCTTAATTAAAATGATTACCCAACAGAATTAAGTGCCGATCAGACAGCCTGTCATCTTCTCTAACCCGACCCCCTTCCATTGCTTTTCAGAGGCCACAATATTAAATTTCCTCAGCAGCTGCATGGGGGATTTAACTGAAGAGAAAGACGAGGGGAAGGATGGGAAGAGGAATCAAAAGAGGCAGTGAAGAATCGGTGGCGGCGAGGACGTCGTGCGAGGCGATGTTTGTCTTACATTAGGCCGCGAGAGGAGGGGAGGGGAGGAGAGGGGGAGGCTGGGAGGTGAGGGATGGGGGTGGGTGGCAAACACACACATATACCCAGCAGCATTTACATAGATGTAATGAAACAGGGAAATGGATGAATACATGCCTCCATCCATCTAGCCATCTTGCCTGCCTGCCTGTCCTCCCTCACCGCCTTCCCCCTCTCTTCTTCTTCTTTTTTTTCTTCCTCCCTTCCTCCTCCCAGCATGCCGCACTGCTCGCCGCTGCAGCAGGGCAAGAGATGACATGTGGACACTCAGTGAATTGCCAATCGCCACCGAGAGACAGAGCAAAGGAGGGAGAGAGAGAGAGGCTGAGGGGAGGTGGTTTGACGCATCCAGACTGCAACCATTGGCTTTTTTTTCCTACATTAAAGATTAGAAAAAAAGAACTGCAGAGAAGCACTACACTGAATACTGGATGTGTCCCCCCCTCCACCCCGACTCACCCCTTTTGCTTCTCTGACCCTCTCTTGCACTACCTCACCCGCTCCCCTCCCTCACATGCTTTGAGCTCAGTAAGAGAAATCAATAGCCACAAATTAATCATTCTGCTTCGGGCCGTCCGAGGGAGGAGGTTGTTGGACGGCGGAGCGAGGGGCGTTTAGAGAGCTACAGGAAGGTATTAAGAAGAGCGACTCCTCCAGACGCTAAGAATTTGGGGATTTTGGGACCACACACACACACACACACATAGGCTACATACATACATGGATCGACTCTCAGACAAGGGTTGAAACTCTGCAGTAGGTGCATTGGAGAAGCAGCAACAGATCAGTCATCTAAGGGACACTATTCATAATAATAATAATAGTAATAATAATAATAATAATAATAATCATATTTATTATTAATCTTTGAAAATCTGAGTTTACAAAGTGTTTTACAGACAGGCCAAAAAAAAGAGGATATTAAGAAAAGTGGAAAAAAAAGGTCAAAGATGCAAAAAAGTGAAAAGGAAAAAAATTGTATAATAAAAAAAAGTATAATAAAACAAAATAGTAGGGAAAACCATAAAAACAAGGGTAAATGAGAGTAAAATAATAGCAAATAATAAAATAAATATTTAAATGTATTTTAAAAAGCCTATGAAATAGACATCACATGAAACTAAATCAATCAAAATGGATGTTAAATAAAATGGCGATTCTGCAGCCTTATCTGCTCAAGTGGGTCAATCCAAAACCAAGGGGTCCTGATGGCAAAAACTCGGTCACCTTTAGAGTTAAGCCTCAACTTTAGAACAGTCAGAAGAGCTCCACCTGTGGCTCTTTAAAATTCTATGAAAGATTTATCAAAGTTTACTTTTCAAATACTTACAGGTTAACGTTCACATGTGTACCCTGGCTACACATTGCCCTGGTCCAGTGGTTATATGCCAGTTTACTCTGACACAGTCGTCATCCAACCTTATTTTCATTTTTTAGTGAAAATACTGCCCAATCACACTGGTTTCACGAGATGTCGCATGCTCTATTTTATAGCTTGCTGATTTATAATATCTAGATGCTGCAACATGTAACTTCCATTCCAGTCGCCACTAATTAGGCGTTTAACTAGGGTAACTTTATTAAAATATTAATACCTAGTTTAACCAATTAGTATTTCTAATGCCAAGTCATCAAATTGTTTATTTAAGTGACCGTTCACATCTTCAAACATATTCTACCTGGATACACTAAGATACAGAAAAAGCTCTAAAGTCTAGTAATCTAATAATCTAATCCTAAATAATAATACTAATAATCTGTTCTCCAGATCCTCCAAAAACGTCACCCACTATCAGTCGTCACCGTGGACAGTATGGAGCTGCCGTTTGCAAAGACACTGAGAGAAACTGTGAGTGGAAGTAACAGAAATGCCACTACTAGTAGTGCAGTGTTAATGAGTGTTTGTTGGGTTTGAAGTTAATTCCTAGATGATGGCACCTCAGTGTTGTGGCTCTATGCTCGCTCTTATTAATATATACAACTGCAACATGTTGAGTGGCTAGCATCAGCGCCAGCACTCATTAACTTCTAAATATCCAAAAAGTCAATAAGTTAGAGCTAATGAAGTTAATTTTCAGAGCTACTCCAGCTAAAGAATTGCATATTCATCTGCTTCATCCACCCACTTCCACAGCAAAAGCAGTCCAGCTAGTTGAAAGCACTGTGTTGTCTTGTAGATTAAATCTAATCTTTAATACATTGTGTGACCCTGCAGCTCAGGTGTGTTGAGATGAATCACATTGGGTCCATTATGGGGGATACGTTCAGCATCATCTGAACAACACAGATGAAAGACGTCTGAGGTCGTTTCGGGACCACGACTACCTGTAAAACAAGAATCTCTGGAGCTCGGTGTCTGGTGGCTGTTCAGAAGTCACTTTTCGTTTTTCCAAAGCACTTCCACTTTACGACACCGAATTTGATATATTTTAAAATGAGGGTTGAGACTTCATAAAATAAAAGTGAACAACTCTGCATTTTAGCGTTCAGATATATTGTACTGCCTCAGACAATTCAATTTGTAATCTTGGGCACAAAGCAGCTGTCTCGCAGCGCTGGAATTTGTCTCTCCTGCTGATGTGTGATGTCGGGCTGAGCTACAGTATTGCACCTCAGAGAACTTACTGTAATTGGCAGAGATGGGAAAGGTGACTTTGACAGTGTGAGCATGCATTTTCTGATTCCTAACCGTTATCTCTGCTTTTAAAATGGAGCTTGGCTTTGGTGGAAAAGCTCAAATATCCTTTGGAAAAGTCCACAAAGTCAGCGTGCCGTCAGCTGACGATGGAGCAGCTCCAGCACTGATGACCTCAGACTCTTTGGCCCAGAGTGAGGGAGGTTCACGATCACAAATATCGATCAGCCTGTCCGAAGCCATAAGAATCATGTGAATTTGAGAACTGAGTAATGTTTCCACTTCGCAGACATCCAGCAGTATCCAAGACACACAGGATTTGTAATGTGGCCATGAGATATTGTGTTTACAGTAGACCAGCATTACTCTTCCCCCCCCAGCTGCCCAAACTCCCGCTGTCATATTCATCACTCCTCACATGTTGCTGCATTTACCTCACATCACCTTCACTGGAAGTTGCTGCTCGGAGTTCGGCTTTTACGCTTCTCGGTGCATTTGTGTTTCTGCAAAGACTTTATCTTCCCTCAATAACCTTATCTACCAAACTGCTCAGGTGTTGCTGAGGTCTGCAGTTTTCAGGAACAAGAGGACGCTGATGGAATTATTTAAGTTGAGCGAAATGTCTGTTTAAATCATTTTTTGACAGAAAAGTATGTATGGCGCCTTATTTAGGGGTCACAGTGCTTGCTTTGTTTAAATTTGTTGCATTTGTCAAGTTGTTTTGATGATACAGCCAAAGCTGTTGCAGTGATTCTCACATGGCAGACATCCGTACCTAAGAGGCATATATACAGTTTTCTGAAGGTACAAGGAACGATTGTGAAGTAGAGCTGCAATTAATGAATATTTCAATTGGCAATCTGTTGATTATTTTCTCAATAACTGGAGTTGTTTGGTATATAAAATGTCAGAAAATAGTGCAAAGTGTCGATCAGTGTGTCTCAAAGCCCAAAGTGGCATCCTTAAATGTCTTGTTGTCACACAACCCAAAGATATTCTGTCATAGAGGAGTTAAAAAAACTCATTTAAGAAGCTGGAATCAGAATATTACTCAAACTGATTAAACAATTGATCTAAATAATTGTCTATTAATTTAATATACAACTAATTGATTAATTATTGCAGCTGTGTTGTGGTGTCATATGAAATTATGACTTGAATTCAAAAAAATATCCATATTGAGTTTAGCTGCCAATTTAGCAACTGATGTTTCATGAAAACTGGTTATCCAAAGAAGTTAAAGCAAATAGGTAATTGTAACTGGGAAATACCTAGGTTTTTTTTTTTTTTTTTTTAACTGAATAGCTAGATCAAAAAGATTGATGAGTTGCTTCGCCAAATATTGACTGAAAGTAATGATAAATAGCAACACAGCTAACAAAAAAAAAGAGTTTAGGCTGAAATAATAAACTTTTAAAATAGTTAGCTCCATATATCATATACATAAATAACTAGCTGAAACGGATTTGATAATAGACATTGATAAATGGTAAAGAAATAGATTAATAATTTGCTAAAAGAAATGCCCAAATATCTACCTACCAAAATGATAAACATCAAAAAATATAGCTAAAAGTAATAAATAAATGGTTAACAAGAAATAAAGAAGACGTGCTTGGTTAGCATCCACATTTAAAATACATGATTTTGCAACAATATTTGCTGAAATAGCAGAATAATAATAATTCTTAAAATAGATAAACACAATGACAAATAAGTCCCAAAAGCTAGCTTAAACAAAGACATAACTGGCCAAAAAAAGATAAAAATAATGAGTGAAAGTAGTTAGCGAAAAGTAATAGATAAACAAATGAGATATAACCTGAAGTAATGAGTTGGTGTCCTTAAAAAGTTAAACACAATAGCTAATTATTTGATATTGCTAGCTTAAACAAACTGATGACTGGCTAAAAAAGCTAGCTAAAAATAAAAATAGATATCTAAAAGTATTGGATAACCATTGAAATATGACTGATATTTAAAATAGTGACCGAAAACAAATAAATACTTTAATTGGGTAAACATAGTGCATAATTAGTTGAAATGGCTATCCTGAACAGATAATTTACTAGCTAATTAAAATGAATGGACAAATAGTTAGCTAAAAGGAGGTCATAAACTGTTGGAATAGTTATTGTAACAACATCCATTTTTGTACTTTGTGATTGCATTCGTGCAGTTTAAATGGGCTCAAATGAACAAATTAGTGAGTGCTGATGCTCATCTAAAATAGCTGCAGGGTTCTGTCTCAACAAAAAAGTCTGGAAACTGCTGGTTTATTGTATATTTGTTTGACACTTGGAGATTTGAGTTGCCTGTGAGCAGCTGACAGTTTTACTGACGAGAGGTCACTTGGCAGTGGTTTGAAACAAAGAAAAGGTAGGGAAAAAAGCAGGAAACATCTCAGAAGATTTAAGTGTACAAAAGTGGGCTGAAAATTTCTACAACTTAAGCTTGTGTTAAAAAGGGAATATGTTCCCCATCTGCCAGTTCTCACTCCATTCAAAACGACAAGTACTTTGTTTGCCTGAGGAAAGGCCTCGTTCTCTCTCACACTCACAGCGATGGTGGGTGTGATTTTTTTTACCAGACACAGAAAAAGGAGATGAGGGCATTGTGCACAGGAGAGAAGAGAGAGGGTGTTAAGATTAATATCATATGCTGTGTGGAAAGTGATTTCAGGGACCAGGCTAAAGCAAAGAGAGCAGAGGCACAAGAAAACCTCCTTAATGAGTTCAGTGTGATCAGACAGGAGCCTCCTGAAAGGCGAAGCAGCCAGATGAACACAACGTTTTGTTTGGGTAAAAATGTTCACTGTTGAAAACCTTTGGCCACATGCACAATTTTACATCTAGTTTTGACAGCAATATGACACAGAATATTAATAATGTAATGTAATGCGTCAATGCAATCATATTGGTAGAGCGAAGCCTGATATATGTGGGTGTATCCACAGTTATAACAATAATTCTAAGTTTTCAAACCATTGTCCAGCTGTTTGGTTTGCTCCAAGTGTCGTATATTTATTAATGACACACGTGATACTTGGTTGAATTACAAATGTACGTTTTCCAACCAGAAAACTTGTATTTTGTATGTGGACACAGCAGCAATATTCCCAAATTATTTAGGAAGAACTTGCTTTATGAAATTTGTCCATTGTAAAATTACATTTTGGGTAATAAAGTTTAGGGAAAAGGTCAAAGATTACAAACATTTTTGACAAATTTCACAGTGTTAGCTGAACTTGGTGTAGCACAGGCAGATACTTTTAGACATTTTCTAGTTTAAAATGAATACAGCTGTAGCTAACCAAAGCTTGATCAACTGAAATCTTATTCACAACAAATTGAGTGGTTGCAGAGGAAAGAAAATCCAGACCACAGTTCACTAAGTGCACTCCTGCTAGCCTTATTAGCCCAAATGCATCATAAATAATTACAAAAAGCTAGCATTTGGGGGTGTCCGTATAGCTCAACGCGTTGAGTGGGTGACCCATGTACAGGAGCTGGTCCCCGATGCAGCTGGCCCGGGTTCGATTCCCGCTCGCGGCCCTTTGCTGCATGTCTTCCCCTGACTCTTCTCCCCTGTTTCCTGTCTCTCTCTCACTGCGCCTATCTAATAAAGCTGACAAAAAGGCCAAAAAAATAACTTTAAAAAAAAAAAAAAAAAAAAAAAAAGCTAGCATTTGCAGCATATTGAATGATTTGAATCTGGTTGTTTTATACTAAAATGATAACAACTACATCTACCAGTAATCTCAACAAGAACTATTGTGGAACCTAATGCAAGGAAATCACTGTTTTTTTTTTTGAAGATCTTCATGTCCATGTCGGTTATAGAGCTGTAATGTCCAGCCGCTGTTTGGGAAATTTACAACTTTTCGACCGTGTGAACAAAGTGTAGCTATTCCAATGACTGTTTGCACATTGTTAAGTTAGTTTGGAAATAAGTTAGACGTGGCAGTTTCCATTAGGTTGGACAGGTTCAAAGTTGTGAAAACGTGGTGGTGTTCACAGCTAGTCTGTTCCTCAACGCCAGAGATACTGGATTAATCCTAGAAGGCTGTTGATTTACAGTTTATCTCTGTATGAAAGTTAAATCGGCAAATATCCAACCAACAAGAAATTTGTCAGATGAGAGCGTATCGACCAAACAATCGACCTGGAGACAACATTAGATATAAAGCTTGTTTTATTTCTAATCAGAACAGTAAAACATTCTAACATTCCCAACTATGAATGTTGGTTTTGGGCTTTTCTTTCATTAGAACATTCAAAAGCTGTGCTGAAGTAGGATGTTTTCTACTGATCAAACAACATATCTACCTGTATCTGTCCATGGTTAGCTCAAGTGGTGCACTGAAGCTGCACTTTCATTGGCTGACTGATTGCTTCATTTACAGCTGATTGGCTGCAAACTTCCAGTCATGTTCATGCAGGTGTGCAGTTGCAGCTTGACACTGTAATTCTGCTATATGTGCTTATGCTGCAGCAGCTCAAGGATCTTTACCGGCCTAATTCCCCTCATGTTGTTGTGTTGCATGACTTTGACTTTGACACCACAGTGGTTTGTTGGCTGCTTGTTTCCTCTTCTTTGTTCACTGCAGTTGGAAAGACAAATCTTTGGACACAAAAACTGCTCTGATGCGAACGTAAACGCAAAAAAATTGGAGTGAATTTGTCAAGAAGTATGTTTCTTAGAGTGCACCGAAATCGGGTCAGTCAGTCAATCAGCAGGAGCTGCAGTCAGCTCTGCCATGGTGGTAAATATTCAATTAAAAGATTGTATAATGAGCTGAATTCATTACATTTGTCTAATACTAAGGAGTCGGTCGGCTCCAGAGCCAGAGTTTTGTTCCAGGCACTGAAACCCTCCTTGCTGTGTCCTAACTTGTTGTGACTAACAGATCTGCTTCCTCCACCTCTGAGCCCATAAAAGGACACAGAGCTCATTTTTGATCTTTAAAAATCTTGCATAAGAACCACTGATCACACTGTTATCATTTATTTGTCCGTGTCGGGAGCAGTTGGCAGCCGACGATTGGGTCTCTTTCCGAGGATGCGGCGTAACTGAGCCTTTTCCGGATGATGATGACTTACCGTCCCATGTGTTATTAGCTAGAGATGGAATACAAAACATCCTGTTTTCACTGCAAAGAAAGACTGACATATGAACATAGAGTGAGTCATAATCACTGTAAATGTAGCCAACTGTACAAAGTATCTCTCACTCCCCCTCTCCCTGAATATGATTATGGCTCTAATATTCAGGCTGGATGGATAGATTGATGCTCGGACGGGCAGCAGAACAATTACAGCTTCTCAACACACATCAGTGCTGCAACACAGAGGAGCATTCTCAGCTTTCGCGGCTGCTGTATGCAAATTCTGATGCTTTTAAATAGCTGGAGAGCCGCATTATCCAACTCCACAGAAACAGCAACAAACCGTCGTCATGTGGAGAGACGTACAGGCCTTTCAGGTGGCTCTGGAGGCTGATTTACTGCTGGTTCTGTCTGCAAACTTCAAATATATAAGAACAAACCTGCAACAGTGAATCATTTAACCTGTTGGTTGTCTACAAATAATTAGCGTCAACTACTCTGACAATCCGTTTGAGCTTTTTTTTTAAAGCAAAAGGTGCAAATTTTCAGGGCGTGTATTTGTTTTGTAATATATTTGATTAGTTTCAGCCATTTTGAATTTAAACATGTGAAGCAGGACTTTTTCCTTCATTCATTTAGGTTTTAATCATTCTTTTTATTTGTGATTAATCATTAGAGGCTCTTTTTAATGGCTTGTGGATCCACACATGGGTTATTTGCCATCTTGCACTGTTTTATTTCTTGATGTTTTTTTTCTACAGCAGAAAAGTGTAAAAGTACTGTTGATGTTCTGCATATTCTTCTAGTATTACTATTCAGATTCCTTTGAATGTGTAAAATCATAATATTGCACAGGAATATTCTTCTAGTATATGTATAAAGACGTTGGTATTGGACAGATTCTTCCATGAGAAAACAACACTGATATTAAAAAAAAAACAGAACTATGTATTATCAACCAGCAGAGCAATGCTTTATGTAAATTCTGATACTTTTAAATAGCTGGAGAGTCATGTTGTCCAACTAACACTCTGAGTGCTCACAGTTTAAGGATGCAGATGAAAATCACAAAGTTTCACTTCTGCTTGGATGGACAGAGCCCATCCTCCTCACTTTTATAGTTTCAGGTTCTATTTTTTCACAGTAAAGTCACTGAAGAGTATTATTCTCTTACTGTCAGAGTCCAGTGACTTACTTTGCCCTGGATTTCACCTCTCAGGCTGTTTACAGGCTGCTGTACGTTACTGCTGAGGGGCTCCATGCAACCTGCAGCGCACTGCAAACTTAAAATATACAAGAATAAACCTGCAACAATTAATTAATCAATCTATTAGTTGTCAAGGAACAGGAATTAACAACTATTTTGATCACCAATTCATCCAAAAAAAAAGCCTAAGTTCCTTGACTGCAGCCTCTTAAATATAAATACGTTTGTGTTTCCTCCTCTGTGACAGTAAACTGAATAACTTTGTGTTGCAGACATTTGTCATCTTGAGCTCTGGGAAACCCTGATTGACACCGTTGTCACCATTTTCTGACTCTTTAAAGACCAAACAGCTATTCAACTGATCATGAACTTAACTGACAGATGACTTACAAGGGAAGTAATTGTTAAAAATACATATATGTGCTGAGATTTATAGTTGTATTCTTCTAAAAAGGCACAACAGTTAAGCATAGAACTAATAAAGACATTGGATAGAAGTAAATGTTTGCACGAAGAGACGCAGAGCACAGGCATCTATAACAGAAACAAAAATAATTTAAATAGCATCAGTGCATTATGAATAAAGAGAAAGTACAATAGCCGATTCTGTTGGAACGTGTGAGGTAAACGAACAGGAGATGCATTTTCTTGAAAACTTGTGAATCTGGTGGTTGTTCTGTGGTGTGATTTGCCTGTATGAGGAGGTGACGGGTTGATGAGTGGGCGGGTGGCTGCTGGAAACACACCGTTTTTGGGCAGAGAGAGAGAGAGAGAAAATCTGTGTGTGTGTGTGTGTGTGTGTGTGTGTGTTGCTAAGAGCAGCTCTGAAGTGCGTTTAACAGGCTGGGAGGCCGATCAGGACCCCCAACGCCCTGCAAACACAGGAGTGAGTCAGCCGGCACTACAGGCCTGCAGCGCCGAGCGTTTCAACACAGAACACACAGCGCAGAGATCACACAGGCACGAGATTACGCTGTACAGTAACAGGGAACGTACACAGAAATGCACACACATCGTTAATGTAAAAGAATCTGGCTTTGCGTCATTGGTTTCTTACAATAGAACACGTTAGCAGCGTCCACATTTTACTGATATATCACTAGAACTGCCATCATTAGGTTATTAATAGTGGAGCATCAGTGTGTCATCAGCATCTTTCTGTTGGAGCTGCTGTAGGTTTGAACTACTTTCTGTCCAGTTTTGTGCATTTAGAGGCCTCCAAACATGACTAACGGAAGCAGAAAGAAGCAGAAACAAGGTTCAGATACTCAAGTCTGTTTTCAGTTTTTGGGACTTCATGTCTGATCTTTGATTTTTGGTGCCATATTGGATCATGTGAGAAGTTTAGAGAGAAAAATCATTACTTGGTGCAGCTGTTAAAAACTCACAGAGATCTGAAATGTGAGTCGACCAGACACTGCTTTTAATAAGAAGCCAAAAAGTTTGGAAACGACTGGTTTGATCTTGAACTATGTGCTTTTAATGCTTGTTTTATTATCCATTATGTAAAATCATCTTACAACAAAGTAAAGCTGTCAGATACATGTAGTGGTGTGGAAAATGCAATATTTCCTTCTGAAATGTGGCGAAGTGGAAGCATGAAGCAGCGTAAAATGATGAAACGGTGCAACCTTTTTCAACAAAAAGTAACACTGCAGCACAACCAGTGACATTAATCCTGTTTCTTCCAGATGATATTTTCATTGACCTGGTCGTGAAGCTCATCACTAGTTTTCAGATCCAAAGAAGCTTTGTAAGCCAGTGGCGGTAGTTGGGATTCTTCTGTTGTGTCCATGTACATGTTTTTATTCATCTAGGAACAGAAATAGGCCTTTCAAGGATGCAGTGGTGACAGAATGTTAAAACTGACGTTGTTGTGCACCGTCGTCTCCAGCTGTGGATCGGTGCTTGTGAAAGTTTTTATTGCTGTTGATCATTGCTTTTAGGTGGCCTGCTGTATTTTGGCAAAGATTCTCTTATCGTTTCCACTTCCATGCACAAACTGAGCCTGTAAGTGTCTAATTTTCCCGCTGCCGGCTTGAAATGTGCAAACTTGTCCTGTTTTTGTAGTTTGATGTTGGTTGACCTTTTTCAAAAAATGTCCCTCTGGGAGCCCCGGGTTCAATTCCAGCCCACAACCCTTTACTGCAGGTCTTCTCCCCTACTTTCCCATCTGCTTCTCAACTTAACCTGTCAAATATGGCCAAAAAATAACTTTAAATGTCCTTCTTGCCTTTGAACTGTTTAGTTTGGCTCATTTACTAACATGAAGGGGGTGGGGCTTTTGACCTGCATGTTAATCAGCCACCAGGGGGCGATCAGCAGGGCTGCGTATTACCCAGCATGCTCTCTGCTCCTCGAGTGCTTCGTCCTCTTTGACTCTCGGTATCTTTCCGTCTCTTCATTTACATTTACATTGCATTTTAATTGACACCTTATTCAAAGTGACTTCTCCGGGTGAGCAGGTTGATGGTTCACCGTTTTGCTCGAGGACACTTTGACAGAAGACACTGACCTCTGCTAATGAGTGGAATGAAATTTAATGCGGGTCGGTTTAAACAGGAGCTAACGAGACAAGCAGGAGAAAGGTTTTCACCAGCAGTGGATCCTACAAGCCTGGAACTTATAGATGCTAGCTTTTTGTTTCACATTTATACAGCAGTTTTTGCTTGTTTTAGATGGTAAAAGTCAAATATTTAGCAGAATATTTCAAACTATATGTTGGATATGTTGCATGAGAGCAGAAAAATACCCAGGTTAGGTTGTATAAACACACTTCTCATGTGCTCTATTGTTGTAGAAAATAACAATGCGGCAAAACTGATAATAAAAAAATGTATTCAATTAAATAAATTAAATAATTTAGTTTTTAATCAATTTCTTTTCTTAGAATTATACATTGTCTGAAAAACACTGCTGCTACACTTTTCTACGATTTACTTTATAACTGAAACAAGTAGTTGATTAATTGATTTTTATAAGAATATAAGTCATTTTTAAAGTAAAAAAAATCCAAATAATGAGGTTGAGTAAATTCAATATCTTTATCAATTTGGACTGTCATTGTTACAAAACAAGCAATTTGGACGCTTCAGTGTATGTTTAACTGAACGACTACTATAAAAAATAATTGTCATGTTAGTTGGTGGAAAAATATTCCTCTTCAATGAATCCAGAAAGGAACAAATGTCTCTTCTGTGCCCTCCTGTCAGTGCAGGTATCTGTATGCACATTTATAAACATTTTAATGAGATTAACTGGTGAGAAAGTGGTAAAACACGGAGGAAAAAGCAGTGAATTAAATAAGAGTTAACAGTAGCAGCTCTTTATCTTTCCTCCTGTGTGTCAGCGGGGCTCTCTGCTCATCCAGTAACTGTTATAATCTGGTGAAACAGCTGCATCGACTGCATTTGATTTGCGATGTTTCACAGTGAAAGCAGATCTGTCCTCGAGTCTTCCTGCTGTTATTAACGACAGCTGGGGATCCAGTTGATTTAAATAAGAGTGCAGCACATTGGTGAGATCAATGGGCAGCTGTTTTAAGAGGGAATTTATTTATTATTAACGAGCAGCAAGCCTCCCGCTGTGCTCGCTGTGCAGATTTCACACTGATACCGTGAGCTCACTTCCACAGCTTGTGATGTAAATCACAGAAAAGGCCGGCAGTGGGGTCAAATCATTTAGGGTTTCATCACAGCCAAAGAGCAGCAGCTACAACTTCATCATCAGCAGCGTGGAGAGGTGAACATTCAGCAGCACAGATACCTCAGTGCTGCTGCCAGTTTATTAAATTGAGTGTGATGTTTTCCAGGCTGTGAATATAAACCTGAGGTGAGGAAGTTTAAAGGACGCTTTGTTCTCCCGCTCAGACGTGAAGCTTCACAGAGTGAGAACTTAACACACACAAGCAGCGCTGCATCGCCCCCCATTTCTACACAACGCCAAGTCTGACAACAAGTTGAAAGAATATCTGATTAGCTTCAGCTAAACCTAAAGGGATAAAAGGGAAGAAGCTGGAGTTAGAAACGGCCGAGGAGAGCTATCGACCGCTGTTTTGTTTGTGAGGAGGATGAAGGGTTTGTTCGCAGAGATGATGTGGGCCTGAAACACACTTTCAGCAACCTTCTGAGAGTTTTTCTTTGCATGCTGCATCCTGAGCTGAGCATGCATGTAAACATTTATTTATTTATAAGTTCTACTGCAGAGTGTGTCCTCTCTGGAGCTGATTGGGTCTGAGGCTGGATTGTTCAGAATGGAGGATGAGCAACAGAAAAGAGATGCATTCAGTTTAGATACCTGGGATTACCTTAGTGTCGATGTGACAACAGCTAATGAACATACAGTGGAAAACTGTGATGTGGATGAAGGCGCCAACCACATCTGTTGTTATAGCTTTGGTGCACAGAGTCAGTTTTGAGGGAAAATGCCATAAATTTGCTAGTTTTTGGCTTCACAAATATGAGCATTTTCTGGCTCTCTTAGTCTTTGGTCATGAGTGGAACATCTTTGAACTCGGATACTTAAAGAGCCAAACATTTACAGGTTTATAATTAGATTTTGAAGGATGTCCTAGAATATGTTTACATGCTTAATTTAAACAAATAAATGAAAAAAAAGAATATTTATCTCATACTGCACATTTCTGCAGCCCTTCTTTTCATCATCCATGAAATGCCCCATTTTAGCTCCTGTCTCTTTAATGCCAGCTCTGCTCTGATTGGTCGGCTGGTCTGATGAAATTGAAGTAATCCCTGTAACATACTGTAACCGTAAATGGAGCTCTGGCAAAGAAATAGTGACAGATTTAATACATGTTTGGGTGTACAGCCAAGCTACACTGTAAAAAAAAAAATGTTTTCTAAACTAATATTATGAACAATTTTGCAGATGTTTTGTTAAATTACAGAAAAAAGTATTAGTTACTCGTGAACCCTATCTAAACTGTAAATAATATCCAAATGCAAAATCTGTGTTTTTACAAACAAAAATGTCTTCTTTTGTTTTTTTAATATCTTTAAATCCTGTTAAAATAAATATTATTTTACAGATATTTGCAATATTGTCAGAATTTCTGCGTATTTTGCTGCCAGATTTGCACAATGTCAAGAAAGTGTTTCTACAGTGCAGTAGTGTAACGTGATGATGTAGATAAGGAACAGGAGAAAATCTGGACTTAAAATGAGCCGTTTCATGCAGGTGAGGAGCAGTGTTTTCAGTCACAGAGAATAACTACATTTTATATGCACAACAAAGCTACAACACACTGAAAGAAAGAGAAAGATCCAAAAAGCATAGTGTGAGATCTTTAAAGTAACAAGGATAGGAGGTTTATTTCATTTTCTGACACTAACAATTATTTTCATTACTTGATCAATTAATCCACATGATGACTGACTTTTAATTTAAAAACCTGTAGATATTCAGTCTACAGTGATATATAAAAGAGAAAAGCATCAAACCTTCACATCTTAGAATCTGAAACCAGAGGAAATTTGCAATTTTTGCTTCAAAAATACTGAAATGATTCACGTAAAATTAAGTAATCAATGGTTAATTCACATTTCTTTCCGGATGCAGTGATGCAGTCACTCAGTTGCTGTCTGTGTTGTTTGGTTAAAAATGAATCATGCACCGGGAAGATGTGTTTTTTGTTTCATTGTTTGTACAGTAAACTGTGTTTTTCAGGTGTGTTGCTACGGATGCTGCTGTACAAAGCTTTTACATTCATGCCAGTCCATTAATTCAGGTGTAAGGGATTATGCGCTGTGCTGCAGGCAGGACTCAGCTCAGCCCTGCAGAGAGGACGCTTTAGGTCCGACAGCGGCGAGGCGAGTCACCTGATGGTTAGTTTAACTGTCTTAAAGCTCTGCCTCCTGCTCAGTCTAACAAACGTTACCTCAGCTCGGTTTCCTTAGAAAGTCAAAGCCTCTTTACACTGCGTGGTAAAAGTCAACTATAAAGAGACCTGGTAACAGAGTAAAACCTTTGATTGGTCGCTGGAACTGACGTCCTCTGCTGTCCCTTTATAATTAGTGCTTGACATGAGTCAGTGGCAGCAAGTTCGGAGCTTCCTAATTTTCAATCTGATGCTGAATTTTTATAGTTTTACACCAGGTTTGACAGAATGACTCTGACAGTTGTTGGTCAGTGTTGCTGTTGAGAAATAAATTACCATGTTTCCCACTCAACTTATATAAGTTTGCCTCCGTTTTCCGTTTCTCGGCTTTTACTCACCTACCTGTAGCTGATGATAAGTCTTGAACTAGTGTGGCTGTATTGTGTGTCAGTCTAAATGCGTTTTCTCACTCAGATAAAGAATAAAACAGATGACTTTACTGGTGAGTTTATCAGTTAAATCCAGTGTGTCCATGGTGTGGATCACTGGTCAAACAGTTGTTTTGTTGTACTTCCTTTTTTTGCTTTATGTTACAGATCTTTGTTAGATCATCTTGGTTGTTATCTTTCACCCTTTACTTCTGGAACCTGTGTAAACAAGAAAAGCACTCAGAGAGCACAGCACTCCGCCAAGGCTGCTCGAAACAGCTTGAAATCTCGAAAAAATACGTGACAGAAATCACGGCACCATAGAAAGTGGTCATTTAATATAGATGTACCCATAAACAAAATGATTTTGCGCTGAGCACAAGCGCGTGTTGTGCATGTGTACGTTATGTACGGATACCGATTCGTGTGACCAAAATATGTAGCAAACAGCGGGAATTGATGTGACTCAGAGACACCCCCACAATTTAATCAAATGTTCTTTTTATCATTTCAGACAGATAAGCCCCGATAAGCCCGCAGCGATGGATTTGTAGTAGGATCGCAATCATGTGATCATCAGCAGGCAGCTGACGTAGTGTTCACTTGTCATAGTTACAGTGATGCTGTGCCGTTATCTCACAATGATACAGAAATTTTTAACAAATCAGCGGATCCAGACTATAAACACCATCACTGCCAAAATCTAATCACGTGGTCCTTGTGTCATTTCTGACCTTCTCTGAAAATTTCATCCAAACCCATTAGTCTGTTTTTGAGTAATGTTGCTAACAGACAGACAAACAGACGGACAAATGTATGCCGATCGTCACATAACTCCACCGTGTGTGTTGGTGGAGTAATAAGTATCAGAACTCTACCACTTGGGCTCTTGGGGAAGGCAGGTAGAGTTCATGTCACAATGGTTTAACAGTGAGTCTACATGTTTCTAAAGAGCACCAGCACGTGCAAATCCCCCCCGTGGAGCTGATTACATGACTGTGATCAGCGTAGGTGAGGCGTTGCAGTTGCGATTGCTGTTATTAGCGTGAGGTGTTTACTTGGCGTGTGTTCTGGGAATGCCTCTCCCTGCGGGCCACGCTGACGGACTCTTCTGAGAACTGGACAGCTTTCACCCCGTCTGACCAGAAGGCTGTGACGCACTCCGCTGTGACACCGCTGACTCACCGGCACTCCTGTTCCTGGATCTGTGAAATCTCAAACCTTTCTTTCGCGGCGGTTTGTGCTCGGCTCGCTCGACCCTGCAGGTCCTGGTGCTTCCACACGTCTCGGCTGAGGAGCACAGATGGACCACAGGCAGGAGAAATCCCTCCCACTTCCTTTTACTTCTCCTCAGCCGAGGGTGAAGCTGCTTGTCTTTGCTTATAATACAACAAGAACGCAGAGGGAGGATGCCTGCTGTTAAAAATCAAAGGCAAAATAAGGGAACGTTAATGTACTGTGAACCTCTTTTTAACTCCAGGAACTTGACCTTTAACCCAGAGTTTCCCATCAGAGAATCCATGAGGTGTGAGTGTGTTTACAGGGTGTTTTATTGAGTGTACAGTCAGTTATCAGGACACGTGTTCAGTTTTGTCATCAATGGAATAAGTGGAGCTGATATAGATTTCCTTTCAGATTTGATAACTGTTTGACATTGTTATTGTTAGTGATGTAGAGCTCCACCTGCAGTAGGAGGCCGATAGACACACAGATAAAACTACTTCGAAACATCTAAATCTGACAGACAAATGAAGACTAAAAATTTGCAGAATAAACAATGTGTTTTCTGATCCGGTGCTTCTACCTGTAGGACTACAAATATCTCAATTTTGTGATGTGATTACACAATAGTTAAGGTTTTAGTTTGATTTAGGCACAGCAGGAACGAGATTTAGAGAAAGAAAAGAGCTTTACCAAAACTACATGAGCTTTGTCATCATGATGAGGATTTAAAAACAACCATTTTATGCGCATTTGGAAATGTCGCATTGGAACAGCTTAATGGCAACAGTGAAATTCCCCAAAACTTCCCCAATTTCATTAAAAAGATTTTACCCTTGCTTTAGGTGTTTTTGACTTTTTGGACGAAAAGCTAAACACCTTTTCTGTGTAAGTTCTGACGTAGCAACAATTAAAACTCACATGACTTCTTTCGTCTTGACAGGATGAAACATGACAAATCCCAGCTGACATGAGAGAATAATTCCAACTTGCGAAAACATTTCCAGAAGACTTCTCCATTTTTCACTCATGGGTGACCAAAGTTTTGTTTGCTTCTTCTTCTTCTTCGAGGTCTTTCAGTGGTTGGCACACAGCTGGTTTTGTTTCCGACTTCTTCTGCTCTGCTTATTGCAGCCATGTGTAACGTAACCGATACCGCCGCCTTCTGATGATTTATGTAGCTGAGGTTATTTGCTCCAAAGCAGTTCATGGGAAAAAAAAAAATCTTTTTAAAATTTTGAGCAACATTTCAAAAGTCTGCTTCAAATTTGTTCGACAGTTCTATGGAAATGGTTACCGACTACTGTTTGGAAATGGAAAACGATGTTTTGTTGACCCATCCATACACCCTGACCTCCCCCCTTACCTTTGCCCTATAAAAATATGTCTTTCTCTTTTTCGTAAATACAACCGCTAGAGGGCGCTGTTGCTGGAACATAAGCTGGTTTGGCCCACTCACAATACTACCAGGTCTGCCTTTTAGGGAGCAGTCTCACAACTACATGGCAGTTTCTCTGAATTAGAGAATTAACTGGATACGGAAGTAAATGTCCTTAAGGTGACAATGCTGGTGGTAGCATTAGCAACATAGCCACAGCTAAAAATAAAAAATCAACCAGAAGAATCCCAGTTTGAAAGAGAAATGCTCATCTCCCCAATTAGGCAGGTTTTGTTACTGATCTCGGAGAAATTTTTGAAGTTTCTGAAGTTATTGTGATTCTTTTAACTGTAAATCAAGCCTTCATTTTGGGCCTTATATGGAATCAGTCTCAGTGCAGATAGTATAATTATCCGATTGTGCAATTAACATTTACTTCATAAAGAAAAAAATTTGGCTAAGTGCGCTTTAAATTGCTTATTACACAATAGTTTCTATGTTGGAATTTGCAAAACCTTTGTGGATTTGGTGTCTCCTAATGAGCCGTGTTTAAAGTGAAGTTCAGAAACTCGGACCTGAAGTTGGGGAAGTGCAGCAGCAACAAAAGTTGTGACGACATTTACATTTTAGCTCCTCTTCAGGATGCAGTGAGTGTAAAAGCATAAATAAAGAGTGATTTGAAAGGAGGAGTCAGGAAAGCAGCGGGTGGAAGCGAGTATGACGGAGCAGGTCTGGCCTCCCCACGGGTTCGCTGCTCCTTTGGTGGCGTCGCCTCTCTATTTCTTTCCCATCAACACATCATCTCAGGTGTAAACAGGCCCACGCGGCGCCGCAGTCGCAGGCTGATGCGGCGTTTCAGATCAGAAACGGCGGACATCCCACCGTTCAGGGCAGCGAGGAGCGGCTTTGTTGGGAAAGCGCAGTGGGAGGTCAAATGACTGCCTAACATCTGTCAGTCATCCTCCAACGAGCTGAAACCTGACGGCACCTCGCTGCCTCCATTAGTCTGCCTCCCACATCACCTGCAGCTACAGCCCCTGTGTTACATACCTGCCAACTTCTCAGCTGGCGAGATGCATCTTTATTTGCCAGGATGATAATATTGTATTCTTCTCACTCCTTGGTTCACTTTTTCAACTCCAAAATAAAACTGTTTACCCGAAAGCCTTACTTTGATCGCTCTGCTCTCGGTGAGCATGTCAAATATGGTTTTTCAAAAGCATTTCTGACATACGTATCTAAATTCATCTTACTTTCTCTGATTGTACAATGGACTATTTTGATGACTCATTCAGCTCACTTGGAAAAACCAGCTAAACTGCCCGATGTTATTCAGCTATGCTAATAACTAAAAATGTATCTTTTATGGATGGTAGATTGTACAAACTATTGCTTCCTGTAAGGGTTATTCCATCTCAAATCATCAGAGACATTCTGCTCAACTATGAATATGTGAAATATGGATACTTATAAAGATATTTGTGAAATATTAGATTGAGATATGATTTTTGTTTTCAAGATCATATCAGTGATTTTCAAGATAATCTAAAAAGTTGCCCCTGGTTGCTTGTTTTCTTGCACATTGAAATTTAAGGACAGTTTGAACGACAGTTTCACAGGAACTATTGAAGATAAAAGGTTAAAATTGTCACTTTTATTTCTCATCATGTCGATTCAGAATCTGCAACACAGGACAAATGGATACATTGTTCAGAAAATATTACTGATTGACTGAATTATTTTGGGAACTTTTCATCACTGCTTCAATTTTTTTGATATTTCAGTTCACCCATAATCAGAGAGTACTTGATCTACTTGCCCAGTATTGCAGATTCTGAATCAGTGCCATGATAAGAAATAACAGTGAAAGATTCAGGCTTTACTGTTTAATAGTTCCTGAGATATTGTTGTTCAAACAGCATCAACTTTCAGCGTGCAAAAAAACATGCTAAAAGTAGGTCTCCTGACAGTTAAAAACAATACATCTTGGAAAGTATTTGATATATCAGTGTAAAACTTTACCAATACCATTTTAAATATCCAATGTTCATGATGAAAGTTTCAAGCAAATCAGAGATGCTCAATCAATAACCCATAAATTAAAACATTACACCGATCAGACATGTAGAATTTATATAAATAAGGAACATACACTTTGCACAAACAGATATGACAAACAAAGTTTGGCATCCAGATTCTATTAGCTCTAGTTCTCCTTCTCTACACAAATGATTGCACAACCATGTACAGCATGATCTACTACCTACACCAACACCGTTTTTTTTCTTTTCCAGAAAGAAATGCTGAATGAGAAGCTGCAGGATCAGAGACTGATGTCTCTATAAAATCTTGTTTCACCTTGTTAGTTCACTCTGTCGTGGGCTGGAGGTGTTTGGATGTCAGCTAGCAAAAACCTTTTTGCACCTCTAAAGCTGAATGGTTGCAGTTTAAGTGCAATTTAAGCCTCCACCTCCTGATTCAGCAGCACAGGTGAGGGTGGTGTGGGTGGAGGTAAAACAAGCTGAATGCACATCTGAGCTGCTGCTGAAGCCAACTATCTAGTCATCGAATCAAAACTCCCCCAACGGTTTGATCTCTCCTGAAATTACACCTTGTTCACACCTACGTCACTTTACTGAAGACGCTCCAACCTTCTCCTTACTGTGGTTTGACAAAAAAACAACTTAAAAAATGCTACATCTGCGTTGTGTGAGTGCATGATGGGAGCGACGGTGCGTACGGGCCTCCCTGCCTCAGCAGGGTCATTACCAAGATGAATATAGTGATTATAAGGATGAATAAGGTGTGATTATGAAGATGAATAAGGCGATTAGGGTTCTTGTCACTGCTGCTGGGGCTCCTGTTCATTAGGAGGTAGAACATGTCAGCGTGGAACATGCATGAACCCATTACCTTTTGGTCCACAGGGGGATTTATACGCGCATACCCATGCATGCATGCTGCAGCGGCTGCATTGGGGACCATTGATGTTCATTTGCGAGGTTAAATGACCCATGTACGCCGTATATATTGGTAATCCGGCTTTATGTGTTTGACCCGAGAGGACGGCAGCGTACCTGAGTGCAGGTTTCTGCTGCTACTGTACCAGCTGCTGATTAATGCTGCTCGCTGTGTCGCTGCGTGTCTCGGGGTTAAAGACACCTCACCGGCTCCGTCCATGTGACCCTCCCCGAGCAGGGGTAGCTGTATCCATGGCAACGGCAGGGTTCTGATGTCCACATGGCAACGGCTGCTGTAGGGACAGAGGTGGGAGGATACAGCGGAGGGGAGGAGGGGGGTTTCTGGATGCTGACGCACACAGCGGCTGCCTGGAAAGTTTTGGAGAATGCCGCCCACTGACGAATCAGAAGTGGGCTCCAATCTCTCTCTCCGAATGTTTCTCTTTTAAACGGCACCTCCCACTCAGTCAAGTCCTCCTGACCCCTTGCAGCCCCCCCTCCCTTCCCATCATGCACCTCCTACGTGTTTGTGTCTCATCAAACCTTTGTCTCCGTCTGTGGCGCCGTGGCAGCTGTGATCACGTTTGATAGCTGTTGTTTGGTGTGTAGGCGGCAGCACCGACCCGAACATCTCCGTCCTCTGACATCCTGCAAAGATTCGTCCGGGTCTGCTCTTTTCCTGCTGTCAGAATGTGGATACAATGTTAGTGTGACAGTGACACACACAAGTGAAAAAGCAGCACATTACAACGGATTTGGAGAAGCAGTCGAAACAGTTCTGACAACTCAGTGCTTCATCTGCTGCAGAAACTTGTGTGCAAGTTTTCTTGATTGTTTGAATTATTTCTACATAAAGTTAAAGTTCAGTGCTAATTCAGGAAATCATGTGTGTGGCAAAAGGTGACAGGAGGTGTGTTCCTGTAACATATTTTATGTACATTTTAAAGCATTCCATTACAAATGGTTGATGGAAATGGAAAAGTACGAAAAACTAATGTTTCCTCTCTCGTTTGAGGTGTTTTTTTGATTTTTTTTGAAAACCAGTTGCACATATAGTACATAGAACCAGGGTTTTTAAAATAAATTCTGACAGAGAAAACACTGAACTCACTCGACTGATCAGTTCTTTCTTTCACTGTCCTCACCCTCTAAAAGACATTAGAAAAGATTTTCAAAAGAATTCCTAAAATGTTTCCAACTGAAAACAATTCCTGAAAACTTCTCTCCATTTTTCTCTTGCAGATAGACACAGTTTTGTTTGTTTCTTCTTCTTTGGTAGGATATTTAGCAGAAACAACTTGGGTATGTTGCACTATCCATACTACCATATATACCATATATATATATATATATATATTATCCAATATATATATTGGAGCATATACCATATATGCTCCAATATATATATTGGATAATATATATATATATATATATATATATATATATATATATATATATATATATATATATATATATATATATATATATATTGGAGCATATACCATATATGCTATCTCTATCAATCTAGTGGGATTTGGCAGATTGCAGCCAATATTTTTTTTTCAGGCCATTCTGACCCACAGTCCGTTACGTCAACGTGTTTCGTGTGAGTACAGATACGCTTAAATCTTGACCTGGTTTTGTTTCCAGCTTCCTCTACAAGTACCAGTATGACCAGTCTATTCACACCAATGCGGTTAATGGAAACAGGACTAATTTGCTTCTCATTTATAGAGTTTATTTGGTGACATTTCAAAATTTTACACCTGATTATCATGACAGTTATATGGAACATGACTAATGTAAGTTGATTTAATGGACAGACAAGTGCATTTTGATTTATAGCGATGGTGGTGCTCTAACAATTTAATGTTGCATTTCCATAAAGTTTGGGGACAGATAAAAGGAATGGTCAAAATCAAAATGCAACAGAGGATAAGAATTAACTGCCTTTTAGTGTCTATGACACATCAAACTCCAGAAATACAACTCAACTACCCAGTCTCACAAGAAAATGTGTATGAGCTACATTGATCTAATGCACAAAAACAGATTATTTTCACAAAAGCCTGTAAAATTGTGAGATACTTAGGTTGATTTAGGGGAAAACAAATCTCACACCTCGATCTCCTGGGTGGATTTCTATGCGTTTATGCCACTTTCAGCCTCCTTATGCAGTTGTCGTTGCTCATATCATGTGTGCAAGTGCAAGAAATTTGAAAGTTACATGACGTGAAAGGAGTTTAGAAAAGAACAGACCAAACAAAAAAAATGATTTCATTGTGCAACTAAGACATTCACTCAATATTGGTCTTTATTTACACCAATAATAAGTCTTCCAGCAGCTCGTATCATATCACATGTAGTTTTTGATGCACTTTTGATGCACCTCTGCAGTGGATTTAATCATTAAAAGCACCTCTGCATGACTGAACATATGCATTGGTTCTTGCAGCTGTGATACGTTGGGTTTAACGCTCACTCACTCCTCTGGGTGAAACCATGACATTATCTCAGAAAGAGACAGCCTTTTCAATATCAAATCAATACATTTAGACAAGAAAATGAGGATAAGTATTATGTGCATCAGTCTCCCTGTCCTGTCTGGCTTTCGTATGTGGCAAAAAATAGAGATTAACTGAGCTTTGAGGAGGGACAACTTAAAGAAATTCCTCAGCCGCGGGCCAGAAAATAGTCATTTCTGCTCAGAGAAAGATGGCAGGAGAGAAAATGAGGGTTTGCTTTTCTGTCACCGTCTAATAACCAGGAGCTGGAGGTTGTGCTCGTGGTATCAACAGCATTAGAAAAAGCCTCCTCAGCTGCATCTTAGAGCTCCTTTAACCAGTCAACACCTAAGCGTTTGACCACTTCCACATGAAGCAGAGCTCTGGAGCAGCTCCCAGACCCTGCACCTATATGTGAGCATCAGCCGGGGGAGCTTCCTTTGTAAAAACATGCATAAGAAGCAGCATGACAACAGGAATAGCTGCTCCTGGTTGGGCCTGACCGGATCAACCTGGCTCCCTCAGGACCGGACCCAGAGCCGAGCTGCGGTGGGCGACTATAAATCTACACCCCCCTTCTCTTCAACACAACAACCTCCTCTCCTCTGCTCTCCACTCTTGAGTGCTTCACTGTCTCTCCAGGCTCTGTGGTAATGAAGTGCTTTATGGCTGCAGAGGACAGGAGGGGACGTGGGGGGCACCAGGGTTAGCCCATAGCTCATTCCCACTATAGGGGGGCACAGTGGCCAGCGGTGACTGGGCTGATTGAGTAAGTCTGGATAAACCAGCAGCAACAGCTCTCCCTGAATACCCTCAGACACATCAGCTGACCCCGGATCAGGGTCCGGGGGGAGGTTGGCGATGGTTCAATCCCAGCAGGAGATCCCAGATAGCCTGCTCGCTCCTCTAATGGCAGCAAATTATGACCAGCTGATTTATAGCGGTCAGTCAGGCTGAGCGGGTTGCGGCTACTCACTGGATTTCAACACGCTTTGGATGAGGCTATTTAAAACCCACTGAGAATGGAACGGTGATTAAAGGAAGCACAAATAAGTAAATGAGTTTGACTCTTTGATGCTGAAAAAAATTTTTCACCCTGTTACTTCATCCCTCATGTCCTGATGTTTATTTGTCGAGAATTGAAGCCACATTATGCAAAGTATTCCAGGAGCATTTTGTTGTATTTGTTGAAATTCTCTCAAACGTTCTGATTACAAAAAGAAAAAAATCTGCTGTCTTCAGCAATTTAATTTTCAATTATCTAACGAAACTTTCGTCATTTAAGCTGGAGGTCTTGGTGTGCTTCCCCAGTGTCAAATCCTTCATTTTCTGCATTCTAGGGAGATTTTATGCAGCAATTTGTGGTTTTTGGCACAGATTTATGGTTGAAATGTCACAAAGCACAAAATCTAAAAGGATATAATGCAGAAATACTGATTCTATCAAATATTTATTCTCCTATAAATTGCCTTTTCTTATGTAATGTTATCCCTGCTGAGGCACGTGTAGGAAGGATTTACTCTTCTTTACCATTTAGTGTCTTCTGTTTGAGGAATTTACCTCTTTAAATTTAATGTATCACAAATACATTTCTAATCAACATATCTTTGCCTTTGATTTTACTTATTCATTGCTGCTGCTTTTCAGACAATTAATTATATGTTAGATGTGCTAACCCAGAAAATGGAGAAGCTTCAAAGATGTAGTGAAACAGTTGTATTTCCACCCAAACCAGGATATTTTTCCGAACCCAATCGAAGTAATTTTGGTGCTGCATCTTAAGCAAGCTTCTCACTTGTAAAGTGTCTGACAAAGTGTAATAACCATTAAATTTTGGTGCTTAAACTGAACCACAAAGCTGAAAGTAAACAGAACAGATGAAGAGACTGAAGGTCTATTGTCCATCACACGACATGAACTCTGGTCTTCTGGGTGGAAGTCTGACCTCTGAACCAACCGTCCTTCCTCCTGCTCGACTTTATCGCTCTTTCAAACTAGCAGATCAGTCAATTACAATTATTTCAAAAGAAAATTACATTCTCTTTAAAACGTACACTACCAGTCAAAAGTTTGGGCACACCTTCTCATTCAATGGCTTTTTATTTATTTGTATTATTTTTTACATTGCAGATTAATACTGAATATTAACCCTTTTTTCTTTACAACTTAATTCCATCTGTATTATTTTATAGTTTTGATGTCGTCAGTAATAATCTACCATGTGTAAAAATTATTCATAAAAACTATTGAATGAGAAATTGTGTCCAAACTTTCGACTGTATTTGCAGTTTAGTTGTGTGTAATTTTGTAGAGGGACAGTTCAGTTTGGGGACAAAATAAAATGCTGATGAGACTGAGGTGGTTTGGACATGTGTGGAGGAGAAATGTTGCAGTTACTGGTAGAAAGATGCAGGAAAAGAGGAAGCTCAAAGAGGAGGTTTATGGATGTGGTGAGAGGAGGTGCAGGTGCTGAAGAACATGATTTAGTTTGCATGATGTTTGATTACAGTTTCACTTTTCTAATTGGCATCTTTTAAAAGTCTCTCCCTGCGTCATCTCCTGCATCAGTCAGAGAAAATGACACAAGAAAAAACACGCTCCTTTGCGAGCCTTTTAGTAATCCACCATACTGTGCAGCTCCTCGGTGCTTACAGGTGTTTGTCTCTGAGCGTTTTGACCTGCTGCACACCTGAGCGCTGGGTAGCACCTCTCCGTTCAGCCGCCGAAGCTCTTAATGGCCACGCGGATCTCTCCATGCCGCGGCCCGGCGTTCACACTCACGTGGGGAGCTCTCTGAAATGAAAATGCCATTATAAAACATTTACCAGCCTGCTGAGTTTACATGTCTTACAAGAAAAGGACTGTTTGCAGCGGTTAAGTGTCACATAAATCTTTCAGCGCGCTAATTGAAGTGGTTCCCCCAATAGGCCACTCTCCACAGCTGGTATTACAAATCGCACAACTGTGGATGGGGCGGCCAGCTGCAAAACCAAATCTTACACCCACTTGATAACGCTGTTAAGACACACACATGGTGCTCTGTGGGTTGCTGCTGCTGCCGCTAGTTTGCTCAGACAGCTCCACTGGGAGTGTGTAATGTAGTCGTATGTAAACACAAGTCGTCTTTCAGTGAAATATGCTCTGAGAGGAGGCTCGCTCTCCCCTCCCTCCTCTCCACTCCTAGAAATGCAACTTATTTAAAGCTTATTTAAGCGGGCAAGTTGAGGAGGAATATATTGTTATTTCCAGCAGCAGCCTGGGGGAGTAGCTGCAGGAGGCGGCGGGGTTACTCCTACAGTTAGCTACCAAAGCTTCCAAGGATTACGGGCTTTGAGCTTCGGTTAGCTTTAGTGAACAGCTGATTGGAAAAACCTGCAGAATTTTACATATCAGAGCATCAAGTTCAAAAACGGTGCAGGTTCGTTTAACTCTGGAGAACTTTTTCATGGCTCAGCAATTACTGTGACACTCAAACTTGATGTATTCCACCTCCCACTCCATCTTCCCTCTCCGTCCTTCAAAACCTCTCCGTTACCTGTCCGGCCTATATTTATGTCTCCCTCAGTTTTCCATTGCATTGTCTCTCTCCCTGCCTTTTCTCCATCTTTATCTCTCTCCACCTCTATTGTCCTAATTTCCACAGAACCTGTTGATGGAAATCAATGTTTCTTTTGATTATGGTCCAAATCTGAGACAGTAGGAGAAAGGAGCGCTACAGTGGATTTAGTCTGAGGAGGATTAGTGGATATATTTGTGCAGAAGTTTCCACATTTGTCCTGAAAAGTGTGTTTTTCCAACCTCTTCTCTCAAAAATGAACTTTTCTGTAATTTTATGAGGTTGATTTTACCCCAAAAATTGGATAAATTCATTCACAGAAACAAGTGCTAAAGTTGGGGATTTATAAATGGAACAAATCAACTTAACTAATCCAACAAACTCAGACAAACTAAGAGCAAAAAGGGACAAACTGTATGTACCGGATAATCTCAGAAGCAGTTTATTGGCAGGTAGGATTTCATATTCAGACTGAAGGTGGTGATTGGGTGCAAGATTTGAAAAAATTTATTTTTATATAATATGTCTGTCAAAAGAAACCTAGAAATTTGTTTTAATGCATGACTTTTTGTATAGTTCTGTGGCTTCAAATGTGGCCATCACAGTTCCTGTTGAACTAAACTGCATCCTCAGTGACGTTTTAATGGATCCTCATCTTCCAGTAAAGTAACAGTATGATGCAGTAAAAATATCTGTGCTTTCAAAACAGGCACAAAATCCATCCACTGTGGTTTTCCATCTCTTGAAGTGTGACTAGTGATATTTAATAGTGTCGTCTCATTGTGGCTTCAGTTTCTGTGGCAGTTTAATGGTTTTGTTAGCACCCACAACTGCAGTGTGTTTGATATAGATGCATCATGTTGGATTTTTTCAGTACCTCCCAACTCATTTTGGCTAATTACAGATGCTGATACATGTCTTCTAATATCCGAGGGTATCAGATGTATACTCCAGTCTTATGATGGCCCGTAGACAAAATACGCTATTCAACTGTGCAATGGGTAAAATAAAAATAAGCTATTTCAAATGACATCTTTTTATGTGACACTTTGAAGTAAAAGTATGAACTTTTAGCTTGTCAATGTTCATTTTGGGCCATTATCGATATTTTATTTTTAAGGTTTCATCGGCCGATATTAATGCTGATATCATCGTGTCCAACTCCTTTAATTCACATATCACTTCAAATTTCGCATAATTCTCATTGATCTTTGCTAATTTTCAGTTCAAATTTGCGCTACATTTGGATGGAAACCTGACAAGTGACCGTGCGTTAATCAAAGCAAACATTTCCCTCATCCGAGTCTCGTAACAGACGGCGTCATCCACCTGGTGTGAGCGCTGTCTGCAGGTGGGGAGCAGATCGGGGACGCTTTGATGGCTCTTTTTTCTGAGCGGTCATCACCGGGGGGTCCCCCTCTCGTCACCATGTTCACAAAGTAATAACCGCTCCCCCCCGCTGTGTCCATCATACCTCGTTGCCAAAACCACCTCGGCAACACCTGGCGCCATGGTAACTAACACCTGTTCACCTAATTAGAGGGACACTGGAGGGAGAGGAGATGAAGAAGTTAATGAAACGCTAATCTGGTCCAATCAAACGCCCCGGCATCTGCCTGCCCGCTGCAGCAGCAGGTCGCAGTAATGGCCGCCTAATGGGCACCTCCCCCTCCACGCCACCTTCAGTGACCTCATCACTGCCAAAACTCCACTCAGAGAGGAGCAGACAGTGGAGACAGCAGGGGGGAGGGAGGGGAGACGCTGCCTCCTGGATGGACAGAGGATCTGGACGGCGAGGTGTCGTCCAACTGAAGCAGCATTAGGAGATGAGTTTCCCCTGTGCACAGCAGTTGGAGCGGCTCCAGGTCGCAGCAGCTGCACCGTTCGTGTTTACAAGCCGCCAACTGCTGCCAGAGAGGCCTGATGCTCAGCTCGGCTTCCTGAACAGAACCAGAGTCCACAGACATGAGCTGCTCTGACTCCGTCTGCGCTGACCAGCAGAGAAACTGCAGCATTGCCAAACTGTGCAGAGCTGTAGCCACGTTTCGAGTGATGTTTTCAATTCATCAGTCAGAAAATTGTGAAAAAATATTAACTTTATTTATATAGCACCTTTCAAAAACAAAGTTACAAAGTGCTTTACAGTCAAAAAAAGTCAAACTAGAAAACTAAAACAACAAATAAGATCGCAAACATGCAACAAAACAAGATAAAGTGTCAAAACTAGTTGAAAAGCTAATTAGTGAAATAGCTAAGTCAAGTCGACAAAAAAACATTATGAATGGTGTTACAACAAGACCAAACATTGCAGTTAAAGACTCTGTAGTGTTATTTAAGTTGTGATTATACCTGCGTACTATACACATATATAAATACTACTTTACTATAATAACCTTGAACTTTTGAACTTAAAGGGTTCCTCTGCAGTGGCAATGGTGAGAAACCTAGAGAGATTCTTCTGCATCTGAGCACGCTGAAATGAACAATCAATGGATTTCAAGGCAGTGATCACAATTGAAACAATGCAATGAGCAAATCAAAAGCACATTTTTGATGTGGGTATCTGTTACACAGCATGTCTGACCCAAAGTTTAAACTGTTGTGTCAGTGGTTTTACAAATTCTGTCATCCTCCTTGTGTGATCATCATGTTTACTGAGTTTTAAATCTAACATACGGTGAATATTAAGTGGAAACTTGAGAAATTATATTGGAAATCAACAACAGAAGTTTGGCTATTTTTGCTCGACTTCATCAATTATCACAATCATGCTCTAGCAGCTAATTAACTAATCGACTGATCGTTCCAGCTGTGAAAAGGTCAACAGATGCAGATCAGCTGATTGAATTCTCTGTTCTGTTTTCCCTGCAGGAAACTTCAAAGGGATGTGTAAACAGATAGACCACTTTCCAGAGGAAACAGACTATGAAGCAGACCCATCCGAGTACTTCTTACGTGAGTATAATCCTTTTTGATTTTCAAATAGAGAAATGCTGTTTGTCTTAGAAGTGACCACAGAGGGAAAAAGGAACTCCTTCTCAGATGTCTTTTTGAGATTCGTCCCACTTTTTTTGCTCAGACTGGAGCTGGGTGCCAGTAGCTGCTCTTGGCCCGGTGCTGCCGGTGCTGCTGCTCTGAGGCCGGCCAGGCTGAGTCCTGCCAGGCAGCTCGTCTGTTTTTACTGCTTGGCTGTGTGTAACATAACGTGCAGTGTTACAGTCGGCTGTGTACCCTGTAAACACAGCCCATTGATTTCTGCTCCCTTTTCCTTTGTGCAAGCAAGACAGAGATGCTTGTCGAACTCATTTGCCTGCTAATCCTAAAAATCACAACAATACCTCTGAGGTCTTGATGCACTGTTACTATGGTCTGGTCAATACTCCAGTTAATGTGTCTGAGCCATGATATGGTGAAGAACTGTCACTTAAAACTGGAAACACGGGTGGTTTTATCCAGTATCGCTCTTAATTAGTCATACTCCTGCCACTGAATACTTACCTTCAGTCGTTAATGTTGCTACGGTTGCAGCCGTTTCTATGGTCACCATCACAGTGTAACAACAGATGCAAGCTGTTTCTATGGTTACAGCTCTGCTCCCCTGTTGTGTAACTTACAGTAAGACAGAAATGACTGTATAAATGTGATTTTATTCACGCTAATTCTGTAAATCTCCTGTTACTTTAGCAGCTTTTCATTTAATTTTCATTTTGGAAGGATTTTCCTTTTTGATTCAGTTAAGGCAATCTGTTAAGACAGCTTTCATAAAGAAACATTCTTGGGCAGCAGTGGGAAAGCTTTGGCTGTTCTCCTCATATCCATATTTCAAAGTGTATATGGACACAGTAACTTAGTCATCGCTCCTCGCCTGCTGTTAGCTGTTAAACTGTACAGTCCGCTGTAGCTCAGTAATGTGATTGCTTTTCTACAGTAACAAGAGGTGTAAGGGATTATTTTTACTACGCCAAGGAACACGGCAGAGTTATGTGGTGATCGGCGTACGTTTGTCCTTCCGTCTGTTAATCTGTCTTTCTGTGTCTTTCTGACCACTGGGTCGCTGGATGACCTGGCTTTGTAAATACAGAATTTGACACTTGATGAGAAGAAACTCCAGTGACTTTTGTAATGGCCCATGTCATGCACATTTACAGGTTTAGAGATGTGCATTACAATAATAAGTGGATGAAGCAAGGAAATGGTGGAAAACTGTGAGGAAGCTGCTCATTCTGTGTTTGAGGACGAGACTAGCTGCTAGTCAGCTGTTATGCAAATGTTTACATGATGCTGTAGAAAACAGAAGAAAAGCCTGGACCTTAAACAAGGCCTTTCAGGCAGGTAAATAACAGTGTATTTGGTGGGAGGGAATAACTCCCTGTGGTGTATAATATGAACTTTGAAAGTTTGCCTTTAGGGCTGGAATGGCAAATAAATTGATTTGCTGTCAGCAGTTTTATTATTTCATTAATCAGTTTGAGACTTTGAGGACATCATTTTTGCTTTTCTGAATAAACAATTAACAGATTAAACAAGGAAATAATAAACAGATTAATAATATGAAGTTGCAGTCCTAGTTTGCAGAACTTTTACATGCATCAGACGGCAGCAATACAAACACGCTGAAGGAAAAACCAAACTGATATGACTTTTTAGGACACAGCAAGATTTCAGCAGAAACTATGCGTACATGAACAAACTATGCAGTCTGCTCTGTATGATGACACAATGTAATGAGTTGAGTTCATTCATTCAAATCATCTTATCATATCAAAAGACTTCAAGTCAGAAGAACTCAGTGTGTCAGACTTTAGCCTCTGGTCTTTACACAGTGTTTTTTACATTTATTGTAAAACTGCACTAAATAGACTTAAAATCAGTGGTGTTCACATTTAACATAGCAAGTAAAGTGGCTAATAAATAAAATTTCATACAATCTATTCATTGTTTCAGTTGGCCAAAACTGATTATAGAATGTATTTTCTTCAATATATCTAATAATAAACTACATCAGTTGCCAGTTTCAGCCCCAACTCTGTCGTTCTGCATAAACACACCAATCTCCCGATTCCCAGTCGACCCCGTTCTCCTCCATCCTGCTGCAGCCTGCTCTGATCTGAAACTTCAAGTCAGAAAGTGTCCGTCTCCTCGTCTGCATCTGCAGTAATGGAGGCCTCTCAGAGAGCCGAGCTGTGCGTGCCAGTGCTGGAGATTAGGCCCGGCCAATTAGACTGTGTTTGACTTAGCGCTCTGAGCGGTTGTTCCCGTCCGTATGTGCCACGGAGAACGGTTATGATAACAGCTCTGGTAATGAATCTAACAAAGCTGGAGCGGCAGCGAAGGCAGGATCAGACTCATAACAAGCCGTCTCTCAGGCTGGGGATGACAGTCGCGGGGTCGAGGCTGCGCTCTGGCCCTCGAACCACCGCCGAGTGCTTTTTGAGTGTGCGTTAACCTCTTCGCCAGCTGTGATTGGAGGAGAAGGCCGCAGTGCTCCCAGTGGCTTGCCAATTAGGACACTCACATCCATAAATATTTCAGCCTCCTTCTTATATAGGTCAGGCTGCTCTCGATCGCTGTCTCTCTCGCTGCGTCTCCTCACACCCGGAGTGTTGCATGTCAGGAGTCATACAGCACTGACTGCACAGTGTTTAAACTGCTTTTTCTCGGGTGCACAGCGGGGTCACGGAGGATGCAGCGTCTCCGTGTTAAACCTCGGTGATGTATTTTTTGCAACAGCATATTTCCCCTTCCATGGACACACCTGGTATTTCCATAATGAGGAGTTTCACGGCGCCTCTGGGTGGCCAGAGACAGAGAGAGGCTGCCTCTGCTCTCGCATGAAGGCGCGGGAGAGGGGGGATAGTTATGCAACACCAAATGATGTCACTTCAGGTGAAGGCCCCGGCGGAAGTGACATCACCGGGGGAGATCGCCAGTCCAAAATCGAGGGGACACACCAGTGACGTCATCAGACAGCATAGTGAGGAGGAGGAGGAGGAGGGAGATATTTGGTGATGTGGTTGCCGAGCAGAAAAACAGATAAATCCGACTATATTTTTCTGAGCACCCCCGCTCCGCCACACAAACACTGATCCTTACATCCGCACACTCACAAATAAAAACGCCACATATCAGTAGCTTCTCTGTGTGTGTGTGTGTGTGTGTGTGTGTGTGTGTGTGTGTGTGTGTGTGTGTGTGTGTGTCTGCTCCGCCAGTCCTCAGCTCTCCCAATAGCGAGGCAGTTTTCACATCCACACTGGGTTATATAAGCCAGCTGAGGCACACTAAAGCGCCAGTGGGTTTTTAGATCATGCCGTGTCGGAGCTCCCATCATCCACTGCTCTACTGGGCGCTAAGCAGCTGAGAGAGAAGAAACAGGGGAAGAAAACGCCCAGTTATGCAAGCTGCTACCACTAAAAACTAAAAAACATCAATTCACTGTTATATACAGAAGAAGAAGATCATGTGAGGGGAGGAGAGTCCAGGAAAAAAGCCAATAAACTGATTAATATCACTTTACTAACAGGTATTTTACACGAGGGAGTACACCCTGTCACTTAAATGTCAGGTTATTACTCCACCAAGGAGCGCAGCGGAGTTACATGACAATCAGCATACGTTAGTCTGTTTGTCTGTCTGTCTGTCTGTTAGCAACATTACTCAAAAACAGACCAGCGGCTTTGGATAAAATTTTTAGGAAAGGTCAGAAATGACAAAAGAACCACCTAATTAGATTTTGGCAGTGATGTGGCTTATAGTCTGGATCCACAGATTTGTTAAAGATTTCTGTGTCATTGCAAGATAGCGACACGGCGTCACTGTAACTATGACAACAAGTGAACGCTACGTCAGCGGCCTGCTGATGATCACACAATTGTGATCCTACTACAAATCGACCACTGTGGACTTATCGGGACTTATTCGTCGGAAATCATACAAGGAACAATTGATTAAATTGCGTGGGGTGTTTCCGAGTCCCATCAATTCCCGCCGCCTGCTACATATTTAGATCACGCGATTCAGTATCCACACATAACGTACACATGCCTGTGCTCAGCGCAACGTCATTTTGTTTGTGGGTAGATCTATGTTAAATGGCCACATTCTATGGTGCCATGATTCTGCTTCAAGTCTTTTCAAGATTTCAGCTTGGCAGAGTACTGCGCGCTCTGAGTACTTTTCTTGTTTAAAATTTTATCTTCTCTCCATAACGGCGTTATTTCTAAGTTGACAATTATTTGCACATATGAACTATTAAAAACAAATATTTTCTACAGACTATATTGAAAATGCATGTCCAAAAGTATAAACTCAATGCAAAAAAAATGAAAACAAATGTGATAAATGACACAAAGTTGAGTTCATCTCTTATTCTCATTCAGCCTAACTGCCTGAACACAGTTATAACTGATGACCTTTGAAAGTCAGAACTTCCTCAGTTTTGGACCTATGGGCTGCGTCTATCTGCCTGTGTGCATCATGGCTCCTTATGGAAAATGACTGAGAATGAATTTTTTTTTTTTTTAAAACCTGGCTGTGACACTTCACAAAAAATTATACAGGAAAGTCAGGGACCCAAAAAAAATCAACTCAAACACAGGTGCAGTAATGAAGAGGTATAAAACAACCCATAGCGCCACTAATCAGAACTGCAGTGGTCATCAGACAGCACACTATTTTCACAAATTTATCTCTGAAAAACAGATGGGCAGACTTGTCACTGGTTATCAGAAATTCTCTAGCAGCTCAGACGATGTGAAGGACTGTTCATAATGTCAACCTCTATGGACGGCATCCAAGAAATAAACTACTGCTTGTTCTTGGGAACTAGGGGCCAGATGAAACTTTGCTAAAGTTTTAAGAGAAGACCTGTGAATATTATTAGCACATGTTTTATTAAGATGACTCCAAGATGAAGTTGTATGGACCACATGGAATACTAACACAGTGAATGCATAGTCCTGACAGTGAAGCACAAAGGTGGGAGTGTGATGATATGGAGCTGCATGAGTGTAAAAGGTGTTGGGGAGATGACATTTATAGATGCACCATAAAGGTCTGTGGACTAACCAAAATACTGGCTGAAAATATGATACCAGTCTGTGGAAGTTTGTCAGAAGAGGAACATTCGGGCATGATACTGAAACAAAGCACATGACTTTTTAAAGAAGGAAAAGGTAAAAACTATGACTTCTGTTGCATTTAGCTGCAGTGACAGGGCCTGTATTTTAAATAATGTAAATGTAAATTGTTAGTTTACACATTGATATGAAATAATATTGGCATGACTGCACTCACTTCTGTGGTATCAGATATTTTCTTTGGGAAGTTAGGACGTCAGATTCTGGACTAACTCTAGTTGTCTTGTGTTTTAAATTAAGGGATGTGTGGGTTTTGCATTGTCTCTTCCTCCTGTCGACTTTGTGCCGCCGTTTTTTTCCTGCTTCAGGCTGCAGGTTTGTTTGTTTTCACATCAAAAGCCTCTTTGTTTTCCTCACTCAGCAGCCCACTGGAATCCCCCCAGTGTGTCCCAGTTCCATACTACCGGCTAATAACTACAAGCATACACTAGATTCTAATGTAAACACTGTTTTGGCTATATATGCTCCAACTAATTTTCAGTATCAAGTATAAAGTCATTCATTTCAGTGACTATAATCAATATATTTATCAACAGTTGTGGACCAATAACAGAACCAAACAGAGTGTTAATTAGACTTACATTCCTCAGGTGGACATAAATACCTATGAATGAACCTATGAATGATAATGTTCTGTACCAGATGTTGGCTATAAGGTTTGCCATATTACCTTAAAATAGGTGATAATATATCAGTGTTGTGTTCATGCACTGTAAGAAAACATAAATCTGTGTGAGTGTACTTATGGCAATAAAGTTCTTGACTTGACTTGATCTGGCAGCAAGATTGAGAGAAGAAATAGTTTTAAAATGGCAGAATACTGTTGCGATCAGAAACTGTAAAAACGATGAAAATAAAGGCAAATAACGGTAAAATAATGCTGTGTTTTTGGCAGATTTAATTAATTTTTTTAATGTGAACATGATGTGCATTTTCGGTCTGTTTATTTACGGTCAACATTTAAATAATTCTTTATTTTTTAACTGATCCTAATGGATATTGTTTGTGATTTAGCAAAACAGGAAAAATCCGTAAACTAAAAAAAAAATAAAATCTATAACAATAGGGATGTTTTTGTAGATTTACAGTCAAAAAAAATGTAGCTTAACAATCAAATTTTGTAAAATAGTTAATTCCCATCTGTATAGCATTGAAAAAAAATGTATCGGGATATGTAGTTTTGTAAAGTAGCAATGAATTATTCCAAAATAATTTGCTTAAAACTCTTTTTTATAGTGTAGCTTGTTACAGTCGCTTCAGATGTGGGGAAAAACACTTATTGTAAGTATAAAATGTAAAAACACCAAAAGCAGTGTGTCTAATATACATTTTGAGTATATTTTTAGTTTAATTAGGCATTTTGTGTGTTGAATTCCCTCGTTAATTCTGTCACTCATTGCCTCATTAAACGATTAACCCCACGTTCAAGGGCATTCAATTCACATTTTTCCTGTGTTCAGTCAGAATAAGTGGACACTATGGAATTAGGCCACAGCAATGAGCTCCCACGGTTCATTTACAGCAGCCCACGGGCGAGTAGTTTCATCATATCGAGTCAGTGCAAAATCATGTGAAGAGCAAAACTGAGATGTTACTCCCTCCGATTAAGCGTCTCCCAAACTTTTCTGGGCGTTTTTGCCACGAGCCAGGCCTGCCTCTGCTGTTTGCGCGCGTTGATCTGGGAGTATTTGCTGACATTGATGACAGAAGGACAGCCTGTGTCGCCTCGCGGCAGACTGGACGCTCGCCTCAACTGGCCTTGGTGTCGCCCGATAAAATCAATGGGTCTGGGGCAGGACACGCAGGGGGTTGTACAGGGCAGAGACAGGGGGTGGCAACAGCCCCGACCAGCGCAGCCAGTCTGTGGTGCCACTTTGAACACAGTGTTTGTGAGGCTGTCAGGAGGAAAATGTGTTCATACTTGCAGACAAATCCAGCCTGTGTTTGCTGCAGCCGGTCATGGTGACATTGAGCACTTTTAGCAGTATCCAAGGCAACAAATAAGGAATCCATTGACTGATACATAAAACACACAACACACACACACAGACACACACACACACACATGGGCCAATAAATTAAAAGGCAATCATTTTTGTCCTGGTTGACCGAGTGAATGCTAGTCCTCTATATTTATATCTTATTACGGGGGAATATAGAGGCAGCACAGCTTGTAAAACACAGAGGTGAGGGAGTGTGTCCTCATTTTAAAGCGAGATTAGAGCGTACGGGACGAGGCGCGATGTTCGACTGTCACCGGGGCATCATCAAAAGACGACTGCAGATCCGTTTTACACGCACACGTTTATTCATCAGCCGTAACAGCCTGAAAAATTCCCACCGCTGCCAGAGAAAAATTATGTACTTGTGTCCTTTTTATCTCCAAACATGAAGCAGTAAAGTCAGTTTTGACAGTCTGTGGGCTTTTGGCGCGACACATAATCAAAGTGAGAGCAGTTTCAGTGCTGCGAGCCGGAGGGAAGGATGATCCATGTGCAATCAAAAGCGAACACACCTCCAGCTGCTGAGGAAGAAACAACCGGTGTGAGCGATGTATGGCTCGATAAATAAAATTCTAGATGAGATGTGTCATGGAAATGTGCTTTCAAGATCACAGAGGGCATATTTTTGGGGGAAAAGAGAAGGATTTTGTGTTGTGATTTGGTTCGTCTGCAGTGTTGTGGATGTGTAGTCATGCTAAGTGAGCGAGCTGCTGTCATGCACACGGTCAGCAGTCATCTGTGGGGACATCAGCACTGGAGTGGAGGGTAATTACAGTAATTGAAATGTGTTCTGCGGAGGGAACTTTAACTGTGTGAGCACGCCTGTCATGTGGAGTGGTTTTACTTTTACACAGTGTGATGTTATGGTAATATGACAGTGCTGGGCTTTAATGGCAGCAGTGTGATTGTGCAAAGATCCCTGATGTATCACAGGAAAGTGTGGACTTCAGCTCTGTAATCTGGTGGCTGTAATCAGAAACTGAGAGTTCGACATATATTGAATCGAATCCATTTCAGGTAATCCACAAATATCCGCACTTATTTAATAGAAATATAATGTTTTTTTGTTTTGTTTTTTTCTGCTGCAACATACACTGTAAAAAAAATACTTTTTAAAACAGGGCTTGGGCCAATTTATTTTTCATTTACGAAACTTCCTTTTTTGTTTAATTACAGATGGAAACTAGTAAAACACAGAGCAAACAAAGAGCGCAATACTCCGCCAAGGCTGCTCAGTCTTTGCATCATTGCCGACAGACAAGTCCCAATAATCCGCAGCGGTGTATTTGTAGTAGGATCGCAATCATGTGATCGTCAGCAGGCAGCTGACGTACCGTTCACTTATTGTCATAGTTACAGTGATGCCATGCTCGCAATGATACAGAAATTTTTAACAAATCCGTGGATCCAGACTATAAGCCGCATCACAGTCAAAATCTAATCAGTTGGTTCTTGTGTCATTTCTGACCTTCCCTGAAAATTTTATCCAAATCCGTTAGTCGGTTTTTGAGTAATGTTGCTAACAAACAGACGGACAAATGTACAGCAATCGTCACATAACTCCACCGCGTTCCTTGGCGGAGTAAAAATCTGCTTTCACATGGATGCCAGTCAGGGAGAGCACAATCTGTGGCAGGACATTTTGCATAACTTATAGTTCTAACTAGACAACATTAAGCGTCATAGAAGTCTTTGTCATGGTGCCCACTGCCAGCTAAACTCTGTCAGTGCACTCTGCTTGCCAACATGGAACTGCCTTCTCTGGCCACTACAGTACTAAATTGTGGGAAGCGCCGTCTGGTGGAACAGCCAAGTACTACAGTTAAACTAAAACACATTTTCTGACATGCATGTAAATGATAGTAATCATAATAAGTTTTTGCTGTCTTTGAGCTTGTGGAGCCACTTGGATGCAGAAGCCTTTTTTTCTCAGTTGTCAAGTGTATATGTTGGGTTAATTTGAACAAATGATCAGATTTGGACTCAGTATTTGCAGACACTAAATATTACATGACTCTGATCAGATCTGGAGCAAAAACTTGATCACAACATCCCTTGTTGTAATGAATGAAAAACCAGAACCAGTTTACAAGGAGAATATATCAATAGTATTACGCTGAATTTAATATATCACAGTAAGTTCTTTTAAACTAGCATGAATGAATTAAAGCGACTGTCAGTGTTACATTATTTTAAGTTGATTATCAGGTGAAGAGAAAACGCTGTTATGTGTAATTCAGAAAGCAGGACACAAACACAGAACACACAGCAGATAGGCAGGTTTAATCAACAAAAGGTTAGTTCAGTAACACTTACTGGTGGGGTGGATAACAGAAACTGGCAGGGAGGCCAAACTGTAACAGAAGGCGGCTGATAGGTCCAGGAATAAACTCGGGGAAAGTCCATAAATGAAGAAAACAAATCCAAGGAACAGAATCCAAAAGAGGGGCTGAATGGATGAATGAAACAGAAGCAACCAAACCGGCAGGAAAACAGAGGAGCTGACAACTGAAAGAGGGAGAGGGAAGACCATCTAAACACTCTGATTGGCTAACGAGACTCAGGTGAAGCAGATCACGATGGAGGTGGCAATCAAACAGCACAAGAAAGCTCACAGCAGGAGATCCAAACTAAACCAGAAACCAAAGCAACAACAAAGCCCACAAAACCATGACAGCTGCTTTGTGCAAAACTGTAACTACTGGTTTATTAGATTGTGTATCTGCACAACCCTGCAGGTAGATTTGATGCAGAATTTTGTAAATAATGGTTGACTTGGAGTGTAAGGGAGGAAAATATTTAAATCACAGGACAGCAGGGTTTGTGTCTGGAGTGAGATCATTATTTTTAGAGGAAGTTGAGTCATTAATCATTATTATTGATTTCAGCTTCAGTCACTGTTTGGTTAGTTGTAGCCAACTGAACTACGAGGTTTAGGAAACGATCATGGTTTTGGTTAAAATATAACCTTTTTTACAATGTTTGCTCCATGTTAAAAGACAAACTTCTCACATTTGCAAGAAGCTTAAGGTCTAAAAAAAGCAACAGCAACCCCTCTTTCTGAAAAGATTTTGCATGCACTTAATGACATGTACCTTAGGAAACATTCATCATTTTAACCCATGAACTATTGACATCATGTGTTGCTATTTTTCTGATGACATTGGAGCTATTACTTCTTTGTCTAATTATCCTCTAATATGACTCAAAAAATATTGAAAGCTTGGAAAATCCTTTTTTGATATGACAAACTCAGCTCAGTGTACTACATTCTTCCTTCACTGGGAGGGATGTCAATGTTTTTCTTGAGAAGTCACTGTCCTTGAATAGCTCTCAATCTGTTTTATTGTTTTACTATTTATTGTTTATTCGTGTATCATGTATCTGTTCTATATAATTTTTTAAATTTGTATGGCTGCTACCTTGGCCAGGTCTCCCTTGTAAAAGATATATCTAATCTCATTTGGTGATCATTTCTATTGAAATCTGAATCTATTCAAAATATTCACATCTGAGAAGTAAGAAAGTACATTTTTGATGCTTTTATTTATTTTTAAAGATAGCAAAGCAGTCAAATGAACTAATCAGTGTATGATGTAATAATAATCTATTCTGACACTACATGCCCAGACAGTTGAAGTGAAGGATTAACACAATAACTAGCAGAACCACAAACACCAGGACTCCCAGCGGTGTCAGAAACATCCCATCTGAACATCTCAGCTCCTGCTTTGCTGCTGCTTTATAAATGCCAGTGAGTGAAACTTGCATTTATTTTCCAATCAGTCCAAGTCAAATTGCATTCTGCCTGCGAGGTGTGCTGTCAACACACATAAGCTTTTAGATACGGCCTGAAAGCTGCGTGAGCATTCTTGCAAATTTTAAATTTAGCCACCAAAGCTAATTTCCGTTGTCTATGCACATTCTTTCACACTGTGTATTTTAACGCTTCCTCCACCTTCTTTGTTTTTTTTCTTTCCCTGAGATGTTTAGTGGATGTTTGATGCCAGGTTGATGAGGAGGGGCAACAAGCCTCTTGGCCAGGACGAGGACGGTGCAAGGGCTCGGTATTGAGGAAGAGGAGGAGGAGAAGGTGTGGAGGGGATTAATAAGCGTTTGTAGTATTAAATCAATGTGCCTGGGAGCTCAGGCACCTGATTAGCATGACCCCGTCCTGCACATCAGCACATTCAGGGCTGGGGGAGGCTGATTAAGAGCCAATGCTAATTTCCTCTCAACCCTGTCAATGAAAGAGAGCGGGAGAAAGCAAAGGGAAAGAGGGAAAGGATGGAAGGTGCAATGAGATGCCTTTGTAAAGAGGACGGTGTGCGTGTTTGTACACATGCATGTTCACATGTTCAGTACATGTGTGTCGGCAGATGTGCGTCAAGTTATGTAACACTTACACAAAGGTGAGGCACAAGTTGCAGTTTACCAAAAAATCTTAAATTCAAGCATAACTTAGCACCTTTATGCCATTAGTCTTGTCTTGTGTGGATCCTTTACGCTCTTATGATGAATCACTTGGATTAAATGCGGTTTAATTTTGATGTTACACTGATTTATGGATAAACTTTAGCACTGAGTAAATGTCTCTGTGTTGCATTCTTCTTAAAGTACACGGCAAGAATTATTAAACTGAGGGCACAAATTAGTTCCTTGTTTCATTTTTCTCCATGACAAACAAATGAAAATAACACAAATTGTCATTTGGGAGCCTTACTAACAATGAAACAACACAAAGGACCTGTAAGCTTGTCTGTGTCTATCAATTTAACACATGCATAAAATACAAGAAGTGCGTACGGGGACTAGTAGACGTCCAACTAGGATATTAAGTTCTCATGTATTATTTTCAACCTAATGCTGAATTAAAGGGAAAGTCATGTTTATATAGAGCGGAAATCAGTGTAGAGAGGAGGTCAGGATGGATGGATGGGTCAACAAAACATTAGATTGTAGGGGAGACTGCTGCTTGTTTTCCATTTCAATTAGTATAATAAGTAATATGAGTGTCAAGTAAATTTGGAGCAAACCTTTGTTTCCATTAACTGCTTTGGAGTGAATAGAGTAGGCTGCATAGTGTAGTCAAAAGATGGTGGTCTGGACTGGATTCTGGTGGATCCTAGACTATAAAACACTCCCTTTAACAGGACACAGCTTAGTTGTCACTGGTGGAACCAACAAGCCACATTTGTAGCATTTTTTTTCTGCAAAAATATTGATAAAATAAGACGCTTTGGAATTTTTGGTCAAAAGATAATTTCACATCCATTTCTATAAGAGGCTGTTTTTAATTCTGACTTGTAGCTCGGAGTTTAGTGGCTTGTTTTGTGTTGCCCACAAGTGAAAAGCTACATTCTGATCCACTACGAAGCTGCTTACATGCCTCTAAATGTTCCGATGTGTTACCATTTGGATAAAGGTTGCATGTGTGAAGCCATCGCAGCGTTGAGGAAGACCAGCTGCTGTTGAAGCCCAGCCACGGGCCTGCATGGGTGTTCAGTCTCATTAAGCTGTTTGTCAGCCAGTGCAGAAGAGTGCCAGCGCTCGGACACGAGCCTGAGCTGCAGCCGTTCCAATCAATACAGTACACAGTATCCGCTCTACCCTGCGTCTCTGTGAGCAGGTTGGCACGCATGGTGGCAGGATGGCAGCGATGGGCGGGGCGACCGACCCAGCGCAGCCACCAACAGGCTGTACAGAGAAAAGCCAAACTGCAGCCAGTGTTACTCAACCCTTGGGAAAATTAATATATGACTCATTACTCAGCACTGTACTGTGATGTTGTACTCCTCTTTAGCCTACTTTTCCTTTGTCACACATGAAGGATCAGAGAAACCAAATAGCAGCGATACTCAGCATTCTGGACGAATAAAATCAAAGTAGGTGAGATTTACTCCATCTGGGGGAAAGCAAACTCATGCGCCAATTCTCATTTTGGCTACTGACAGGAAAACAACCAGCGATAGTGGTGGTAAACAGAAAAGTGCCAATCATCTGAAGGCAAACAGCCACCAACTAGTATAAACAAAATTGTTAGAGTTTGAGGTAAAGCACTAATTTTTACTTTTCTTCATCTACAAAGAACAGTTTGGTGCATTTATACAATAAACTGGCCTCATTGGGATTTCAGTCAATTTACTAATGTAAATAAAGTGTGGTTATGTTAGGAGAGCTGGATACAATGCTGCCACTCAGCTTTGCTGCAAATATGTCCCAGTGATCACTTGCAGTTATGCAATGAAAAATCCTCTGTGGCCCAAAAACATGTTCCCCAAAGACCACATTATAAAAGAATTGTCTGTAAACTGGTGCAGGACAACTCCAACTGCCAACAAGGTTGGAAAACAGTTATTTCAATGAAGGATTCAGTCAAGAGTAATAAAAATGACCTACAATAACTGAACTTCTGTTCAAAAGTTACCACCTGAAAACATGATAAAATACACTGTAATGGTCACTAGAGAGCTGTTAAAGTGGGAGGAGTGAACAGTGTTCAATCCCAGAACCCCTCTCTGTCTCATGAATGTGGGTGTCAGGGGGGCAAGAAACCGAAGATATGCGGCTCTCTGTGATTATGACCTCGACCCAAATCAAAACAGCGACCTCAGTGCTAATCACAGGGCTCTCGAGAGTATCCTTTCATGTGGGCCGAAGCAAGGGCTTCAGAAACACAAGACGCTGCGAAGGTCGCCGCTGTTGTTAGCCATTAGCACGGAGGTCAAAGCTTTCATTTGGACGGGGTGGTTGTTTTCCAGCAGGCAGAGATTGACAGCATTTTACCACACATTTTACCACCCTCTCCCAGGACTGTAGCCATCCCATCAGCCCTCTGTCAAAGTAATGTCACCCTGGCTGAGATAATCGCCGTTCACCAGGCCTCCTCCATACACTGTGAAGTTGTAACAGATGTCCACTTAATGAGCGTCACAGTTGCTTTGACAAGATGATGACGTGATGTTAATGGCAATTCAGTGTTCGACTAAATGTGCACAGAAAATCAAATGCTGCACTGATGCATCAGTATTACCAGTAAGCAGTTATTTACTACTTACAAGTACTTTTACCTTTGATCATTTAAGTACATTTTGCTGTCAATACTACTTTTCCTTGTAATGGCTTATTTTTACGTTTTACTTTTTTTGTTTATGTATTTTTACTTCATGGAAGTATCTGAATACTTCTTTCCCAACAAGTAAAAATATGTAATTTTGCAAAAAGGATCCAAATGTCACCTGGAGTTGCTTATTTTTGTTTTATTTTGTGCAACACAAAGGTCCCATGTTTATTAGTTTCATAATAATTTTAACCCTTAGAATAATAATTGCTATTCTTTGAGTATAAAAGCTTTTCTTTAGTTTGAGAAAATGATGACATGTGTACAGTCTTTCATTGACTGCATAAACAACAACCGTGCCAGGACTAACCTTTGACCATAAATAAGTGCTTCTTTGTTTTTAATGACATTGTTTTAATTTATTTGAACATTTAAGTGATCACAAGTAAAACATCATAGCAAGTTTCATGTGAGTTTTTCCGCATCCCCAATCAAATCTTCAATATGTCAAAGGTAACTGGCACAGAGAGCTAATGGTTAATAGAAGGCCAAAGAAGGTGGTGTATCATGGACCTGTCCTCTCCCCTGCAGTCATCCATCCACAGCAGAGTCTAGTCCCCGTCTATCTGTCAGCCTGTCAGTCTCCTGCCTGCCTCCCCCAAGGGAGGCTGCTGTGCTTAAACATCCCTCCAGGCAGGATCCAAAACTCTGACAGGGGCTCAGCCAATCCTTAAAGGACTGAAAGTGAAGATGTGAAACCTTGAGAATGTGTTGAGGAAGGACTGATTTTAAATAGGTGGCCTCTCAGATGGAAGCTGCATCGCCGCCGTAGGGCATAGTTTTTTCCCCGTCTTCCCTTCCTCTGTCCTCACTGCAGGCAACAAGCTGCTGGGAAACTCGGCTATGTGAGCTTCATACGTCTGATAAGTGAGCGCTGACACACTCAGGAGAACAGAGTGCATCCTGGCATGAAAAATCTGCAGGGAATTCAGCCTTTTCCTTCAGAGGTAGAGCGTGGTCAGCCAAACCCAGGGGCATGTTGGCGCAGCAAACTGCAGCCTGATCCCGCTGAAGGCACACTGCATGCTGGGAGGTCACTGTGAAGGTCACTGCACTTTTCAGTGCACTGCTAAACATGGACGTTAATACAGAGGATGCACAGGACTGGAGAAGCACTGCGGGCCAGCCGACCCTTAAAGCCATGCAGATGAGTTGCATCCTCTTGTACTGGAAAGCTGCAGCATCACGCTGCTTTCACTGCTTTCTAGATTTCTCTGAAGGAACCCTGAGGCTCTGCTACTGTAGAGACCAGCTGCTGTGCACAGTCCTTATATCTGCTGGATGTAATAGAATTTAAAAAATGATCACAAGCTTTTGAAGCCAGATACTGTTATTGACAGGTGATATTGTTGTGCTAAAGGAGCTGGTGCCAAACTCTTGACCTTGTTTTTAAAGGTGACGATGATAAATGATTCAGCATTTCCACAGACATTTTCTTTAGTGGGTGAAAACAACATTTAGATTATCAGGGGACTGTCTGATAGGTGACTAAAGACTTCTGGTATTCATCGTTCAGTGTAACAGACATAGCTACTAATATATTAACAATTACCAAAACAATACCAAAAATAAAACAAATAATATATTTAGTTTAAACTGTTCTGCATATTGTAGCTAAAAGAAATACAGATAGAAGTTTAAAAAAATGTGAAATTAAGAACCGGAACTGCCTATAGGATAAAAATAAGTCAAGCTTTAGCTTGTTCTTCATGTTATTTAAAATATTCATTGCTATAATTTCACTTGTTTATTTAATAGCAAATAATTGCCACAATTTTGTACAGAGTTTCATATAGATTTAAACAATTTATAGCTGTCAGTTTGAATCAAAATTAACAAAAATTCCATTATTTTGTATAAGTTATAAGTTGAAGGCAACATCTGCACATCTTGCTTGGTCTCCAAATCCTCCAGACATCCAACTTATTGAATCAATCAATAAATGATGACAGTGAACATAAATATCAGCTGCTTAGTAAAAGAAAAAGACAAAATCACTTCCCTCTTCCTTGGAAAGTTTGTCTGCAACCAAGCCTCTGAGGTTTCTTCAACTTTGGTGTCACCTTGAGATCTCGCACTATTAAACAGCCCCACTGTCAACAATCAATAAATTTGGCCTGGCCCTCTATCCCTCTTTTGTCTCGGCAAATGAAGCTGATGGATGAAAAAGAGCCCCGTGCTCTCTGCCAGGTAATGTGCTGTGAACGGCCATGTCAATACTTTCGGGGTTAACGGGATTTGGGGATGGAGGCCGAGGCGGCGGGGGTGAATTTAGTCAGAGCGATATGTTGAGAGCGGGACACAGGAGCAGGGTCAACTCTCAGGACAACTTAATATTTAATCAACCCCCCCTCAACCGTAACCCTAAACCCCACAATCCCCTTCGGACGGGCAAGGAGACGACGGCGAGAGCAGCAGGGAGGGCGGCATGACACTTTATCTTTCAAACTGACTTGCGCTTTGACTGAGTGCAAATTAAGTGAGAGAGAGATGGGGAAAAAAAGACAAAAACAAGATGAGACGGGGGACGTTTGGTGGGTGACAAAAATGGCGAGATGGCCGTGTGCAGCAGACAGAGACAGACAGTTGAAAGAAAAATGGGAGGAGGTGAATAACGGCATTAAAGTCTTCTTCGTCACACAGATTGGAGCTCAGTGGCCGGGCTGTTTGGGGCAAGGTTAAAGAAAGCGATGAGCACATCATGGCGTTGAATGATGGCGTGATGGATGTAGGTGGGACAGGGAGCAGAGACATTACAGTGTCGGGTCAGAAACATATTCATAAAGGTGCTGCTACTGATACATGAAGCTGTTAGAACTCCAGCTTAACAGCTTCAGTCATTTCCATCCAATTATTGTGAAACTGGTAGTTCAGGATGCTGTTTTGATGAGCTGGGTCGAGTTAAAGGTTTTATACATTAAAAAAATCACAAATTAGAATAGGTCATTTATATATTAATAATCATAATTATATGGAAGAAAAGCTGTCATGAGACATTTTCAAAATTTCGAAACGGTAGTTGAAGCTAGCTAGCGTTAGGATTCGTGAACAGTGGAAAGTGTCACTACAACGGATTGAATATAAACAGTTTTATGTTGTTAATATAAAATTAATAACTGAAACTCTCAGTACAGCTTCAGTTTGGTTCTTGTCAGAGCAAATGTGATTCCATACATGCATCTTTTTCTCTCCATTTTGGTCCCAGAGATGCATTTTCTCTCCTGAAAGCAGAGCTTCTCTAGATGCAGCTCAGTAGTGTGTAAATCTGAAAAGGCCAGCTTGTTTTTTTTGTTTGTTTGTTTTGTTTTTTCACAGGAAAATAAAGCTTTGTAGAAACAGTATTATGTCACTCATGGAACAGATGATGGCAGTAATAAGACATTTTATTGTTTTCTTAAACTAAATCAGGAAGAGAAAGAAGACGAAACTGAATAACGATGCTTTGTTGACTTTATTTACTCAATGGTTCTAGGATTTTTCAACCTGGGTGTTTCGAATATTCTGATAATTGTAGCCATTTTACTAATGAGTCATAATAACTTTGCTCCAAAATCCAGATAAAGAAATTTAACTATTAAATTTCTTAGGTGTTTTTGCTTTGAAATTATGCACCTGAATATTTCTGTTATAATTTCAATTACTCATTTTCACTTTAATTCATCAAAGTTTGCAAATTCAGAATTCAAATTTAAAAATTCAAACTAGAAGGCCCATGACGTGTCTCACAATTTCAAAAAATGATCCAGATCTGCACCAACATTTGATGAGTTCGTACTTAGCCCAGATTTAGCCTCTCTGCCACGCTTCCTGAAATCTGGCCTGATAGTTGTTGTGTAATCCTGCTAACAAATGGACAGAAAATAATGAAAGCGTGACCCATATATGAGTTGTTCAAATTTGTTAGGCTGAGTTTAGATCCATGGAAGCTATCCTAACAAAATTTTTACTGGAACCCTCCTGATTAAAAACATCGCTTTGATAGTATCCAGTAAGTTTGATTAGTGTGAATCCTGTCTAGTGTTAATATTCTTGAAAAAAAAAAAAAAAAACCTCAAAAGGCAAATAAGAGATAATAAAGAAAACTGTCAGAATTCATTGATATAGATAGTTGTCTTCCTGATATTTCCCTCCTGATGTCACATGACCAGCAGAGTGGAGCTTTGATTGGCTGGAAGTTCAATTTCAGACAGACTCAGTTCTCTTGAATTAAATTTTAGATCATTTAAATGTCATTTTGGGATCCAAATTTGAGCAAGTCGAATACAAACAATGATAATCATCTTAGAGCTTGGGTTAGGGTGACAGCTGGCATGCTAACAATTTTCTAAATCACAAAGGAAATAAACTGATTCGTATTGGGATTTTTTTTAGGCTGTTTATGTAGTAAATGTTCAATAATGTCCCTTGGCTGTTATGATTACTGAATATTACTATTTGTTTATTAACTGACCCCTGGCTTCCTGTCAGTTTGTTAAAGCAGCTCTAAGGCAAAGCAAGTTAAGAATCACTGCTATATAAGTTAGATATTCTTTTGTGAACAATCTAATATTAAAAGAGACACTGTCTGATTGAAATTTTGACCAGGTGTAAAGTGTGAATCCTGTAGATATCACAAGTAGTCACATTAGTCATATAGTTACATAAATGAAAAGTTTTAACCTGGTGGTGGCACAAGCAGAAAGGTCAGCAGGTCATCAAAGTCATTAGCATTGGACCATATTTCAGACCGATCTGGCCACAGGTTGTTGAAATATCTGCTCTGGATCTAAGTGTTGGATGACACAGCAGTTGTCCATGAGGCCATTTTACATCACATCAAAAAAAACACATTCATCGTCTGTAATCCAAATAGGTGCTATTTTGTCACACAGGAACCTTTCACACCAAAGCTGAATGTACAGAATATAAAACCTGTGAACATACTGTGCCTCCTCCTGTGTTCTGTCAGTGGGATGTTGATCTATACTGCATGGATTTTTATATTTTCTCTCCTGTTTCCTGCCTGATTTTAGCCTCTGACACAGCATTTTCATCATACTGCAATATCTGATCAAGACATTTCTCTAATTTATATCTAACCTTTCTTGACATTCCATTTCTTATTTTGCCTAATGATCATTATTTGGTCAAGGTCAGGTCTCAATACCAGTAAGTCTTGTGGCTGTGCTTCTACAAACACATCATTTATTCCTTGTTTTCCAATGTCAGAGAAATGCTCCAGACCTTGACCTAAACTCACTTCCAGTAGCTGTGAGTTTTAGCTCATTCTGCTGCCAACCATTTGTTTTCTCTTCCTTCTTATCTCAAGCTCATGCTTGAAAAGACCTGCATTAATGTCTTTTGGAAGTCAACCAATAGGCGACTTTCAATTGCAGGGCAGGTGAATGGTGGTGCAAACATTTACAGGAACAGCTGTCCAAATCAGCCCATTTTGTCTTACTTTTTATTGCAGTGTAGAATCCGAAAACTTTGACTAAGGTATTAACTCTGAGAAGTTACTGGACACAACTCCAGTTCTATGACAAGATATGGGGACGTGTACAATGCTGATATTAGAAAGTAGAAGGCTGCTACTCGATGAGGACATCAAGAGGGTAGAAAAAATGTCACTTGTTGTCCTGTCTGAATTCAAACAATTAACATTTGTCTTCTCTGAGTTTAACCAATCAGCATCAAGACCAACACAACAGATTTTAGGGCCACTAGGAAGTATTTATGCTGTAGCAAATACTCAGTCGTTCCCCAAAAAATGGTTCCACGGGATCAATTCCTGCAGTTTGAACATGCACAAAGGATTGGCCTACAAGTTCCTGCATGGCCTGTACTCTCAACAATGCAAAAAAAATATCAGTAGCATGATAGTTGTCTTGCATTTGCATCCATTTCTTCCTTATCTAAACCTTATGTTGCCTTCATGGCCACTTATGTTAGTGACTAGTCTAATGGGGCTTCTGGCATAGCAACTTGGACTGGTAGCCTGGCTTCTTGAATGGATAGTGTACCACCTGAGGTCGCTGGAGCTGGTACTTGGGTGTTTGGGGTCGCTGGAGGACCTTGGGTTGGTAGTGAACCTTGGATGTCTGGGGAACCTTGGGGACCTTGGGTTTCATGACCAGTAGGTCACATGAAACCTCTGATCATGGCATGGTTGCAAACTGAATTTGGGGATTGTCTCTTTCAAGTGGAAATTCGAAAAAAATAGCCTGGAGCTTAGGGGGACGTCAAGGGTAGAACGGGTTCAGTCAATACAGTAGATAAAACTGCTTTGGTCATGAATCCAAAGGGATTTGCTGCATTAGAATTGGGTGTGGAGCTCTGAAAACAAGGATTTTTGGTTTAGTTTAGTGGCTGAATTTTGTGGGGATTTTTTTGTTTGTTTTTACATAAATACATTTCAACCATGAACTGATGCTGAAAAGGCACAAATTGGTGCGTAAAAGTTGACCAGAATGCCAGAAAAGTGAAAACGAAATCTACGCCCATGCCAGCACAAAATTATTTTGTGAATAATCTTTTGTATCTTCAGTCGCCAGTCTTCTTATAGTCACTGGTGAGAGTCCAGTGGAGGTTGAGCGTCCACCCAGCTGCGACCACCCCTTGACACTGCAGCTGTTAAACGTTGCCAATCATCTCGCCTGTGGACTCGGGGTGGCTTTCCCACCGAGCAGACCGGCCGCCGTGAAGCCTGACGGGTGCTTAGAGGAGGGGGGTAAACGATAGAGAGCAAGCGGTGAGGAGGCAGGGTAGTGATGGATGGCAGCAGGTAGGCAGGCAGATGGGCCGTCGGGACCCCCTGCGGGTCCCTGTGGAGGTGCAGGCGGCCGAGTTCAGCACTGAGCCACCCAGCCCGGCGTCAGCACTTTGGGGAGAAGTTGGGGAAAGTGCTGAGGCGGCAACCGCGTAGGGAGATGAGGTGAAGTGGTGAAAATTTAACCAGCCTGATGAAAGTTTAAGTGTGCATGTTAAACAGGAGCGAGAGAGAGAGAGAGGTGAAGTGTGAGAGGCTAAAAGGATGGCAGGGGGTGACTGTTGGGAAGATTTCCCCTCATTGTTCCTCCTGCATGGCTCAAACAACTGTCTTCTCCGGCGTGACTCTAATTTTCCCTGACACCTCAGGGTGCGGCACAGATCTTTTTTTGACCCTGGCTTGACCTCAAAAGCAACATCGTATCCCGCTTCTAGTTTTTTGCTTCTTGATAATTAGCTGCAAGGACGCTGTTTTGTTTCAAGGACGCCGACTGCATCCCTCTGCACTGCGGCCTGGCTCATGTACATGCCAGAGCCTCGTAGCGTTCGACTGCCTTTCACATGGAGCTACACGAAGCAGCCGGTTCGCTCTGTGGTCTGTGCAGAGGGAGGGAGCGCTAGAGTCAAGCGGTGTGATTACATAAGGTTGGGTAACAGGCTCACTGTGGGGATGCACACTCACAAGACAGTGTTGATGGAGTCTTTCACAGGCCTGATGGGGTGTTGATTAGGATGTGCTCACACACAAGGACCAGATGCTGAAATGGATCCTAATGTGCTTCTCTGTCTTTGTATTCCCTCTGATTTATCCTCATCCCTGCCATTTCCCCTCTTTCTTTGCTGCCCCTTTGGCTGTCCTCCTCCCTGTGCGAACACCAAATCACATCCCCATTCTCCCTTCGCCTCTTTCCCCACCCGTTTGGGCCTCCGCTGATCTCCAGGTGCGGTTCGAGCCTCCAGCATCTTCCCCATCCTCAGCGTCATCCTGCTCTTCATGGGAGGTTTGTGTATAGCTGCCAGTGAGTTCTACAAGTCACGCCACAACATCATCCTCAGCGCAGGGATCTTCTTTGTGTCTGCAGGTGAGTCGAGGCAATCTGTCCAACAATGTACACTTCAATCAGATGAGTTTTAACTGAACATTGAATAACCCCAGCCCCTAAACTCCATCAATACCTCCTGCAGCCATTTCAAAGTAAAAGCCTTTCACTGTTGCTTTATTATTTCATGAATAGTAGTTTTATAAAGTCACCACAAAATACGTTTTTCTGTTTTATTTATCAAACTCTTCTTAGCCATATTTGCTAGTTTTTCATGGTAATGATTAAAAATATATTTTGGGTTTTATTCTATGTTACTATTCATTCCTTTTACCTGAAGACAAGGTCATGGGTGCCTTTAAGTCACTAAAATTGTTTAAGATACCGAACATTGAACTTAGTCCAGTTAAATTCTACTGATAGAGTCTATGGAATCATAGTATTGACATTTTATATTAAAAGAACAGTACGTACTAGACCCAGTTTGTGTCACCATGACATTCAAGTCATAGAGATCCCAGTGGGTCATTCAACAGCATTACGACAATATTATATCCTCCTGTAGCATTTTAACTATCTGAATTTAAATAGAAAAAAAATGATTTTTCTTTTTCTAAATAAAACCCATTTTAACTGTTTTACAAACTAGATAAACATCAGTAAAAGGCCAAATATAGGTGAATTTGGGTTGCACAAGTTGAGTAAGGACATGTATTTGAGGAAACATGTACAGCATAGCTAGTTAAAAATCATTTCTATTGTGCAGCAGATGGAAAGAGAATAAATAAATTAATAGCCTTCTGGGCATTTCAAGAAACAAAGGGTATATTTTAATTGTAAAATCAGATACTTGTCTCTGTGTCTTAAATGTAACACTTTGCAAGTTGAAAAGTTGTACCATTTTGAAACTGGAGTTCAAATAAGATCTCAGTTCAACTCAGCACAAAGTCTTAAACTGGTGCATGACTTTACTGTACTAAACTTGCTGCTGTATTTCAACAGAATTGAGGTTTTATTCCTAAAAGGAATAGTTCCATCTTGGAAAATATGATTATTTGCATACAATGAAACACTGACTTTTGCCCCCAGAGGCTAAAGGCGGATTCATGCTTTCTGTGTATCGCAGTAAAATCCATCTGTTGTTTACTTTCAAAATCCACATTGATCATGTAGAAACCACAAACTGGCCTTTGGTTATCAAACAAATGTTGATGAGCTCCTAGTTTCCTACAAAAGTCTCAAAATCTGCCCCCCACTCTGGTCATATTTACTGTACTGACATGATATATTTCACAATGCAAAACTATTCCACTAAGTCAGTGGTTCTTAACCTGGGTTCGATCGAACCCTAGGGGTTCGGTGAGTCAGTCTCAGGGGTTCGACGGGGGTCAAGAGACACTCCCGACTCATATGATTCGTGATGACACGCCCTGCTTGGCCATCACTGGCTGCAGGTGATCACGCTACATTGCTTGGCCAATCTGTGCTGCAGGGAATTTGGTGCGCTCAGTAATCGAATTGTGACTGTTGTGATGGTACGTTGTGTGATTTCTTTCTTAATATTTTAGTCCATACTAACTATGTTGAGCAAAAAAAGAAAGTGGTCGGACGAATATGTGCAACATGGATTCACATGTATAACAGAACGTGATGGGAGTCAGCGTCCTATCTGCATGATTTGCAATGCCATGTTAAGCAATTCTAGTCTAGCACCAGCAAACTAAAGGAACACTTCCTTAAGCTGCATGGAGATGGGGAATACAAGAACACAAGTGATGTTAATGCACGGTTCATTTTGTACACCAGTAAAACATATAACTATGTCTTAAATTTGAAAAAAAATCGTATTTTATTTTTCAATAAAGAAGGGTTCGGTGAATGCGCATATGAAACTGGTGGGGTTCAGTATCTCCAACAAGGTTAAGAACCACTGCTCTAAGTGGTTGTCATTACCCACTTCTGTAATTAAAACTGCATATATCCAAAGGACTGTATTGAAACATCTTGGACTGTTGGTCGTGTCTTGTAGAGCAGTTACGAGTCACTTCTTCTTTTGTCTTCCTTTCTCTTCTCTTGATTCTGTTGCTGGGCTAAAAGCCACCCATTGGGACTCATCTCTAAAAATATGGTGTCCTTGACACACTTTCCCTATGATCCGTCTTCCCAGATATACCATGTCAAACATTTGTGTGACTAAACCAACAACCGTGTACTGTACATACTCTGTATATGGATATATGATGGACTCCAGTACAGAACCCAGCTCTGATGTGGATTATTTTACACTCTGTCTCAAATGATCTGCATTAAGACATGAAGCCACCCTGTTTCTCACTGCAAGGGCAAAGATTAGGAGTCTAATATCAGTCATGTTGGATGGAGAGTCGGACAGCATTGGTACACTGTGTACAGCGCATGAATCAGCACTCTAAACACACTTAGTCTGATGGTAACTGCATATTCAGTTACCAAGAATAAGGCTATGAGCTCATCACCACTGATACTCTCTGTCTTGTTTTCTTCTTCTCTTTGTCCTTTTTCTCCATCTCATCTTCCCATTAACTCATTGCCCACAATTCCCTCCTCATATGATGCCCATCCTACATCTCCCATCCCATTAGGCCTGAGCAACATTATCGGGATCATTGTGTACATATCAGCCAACGCGGGGGACCCTTCAAAAAGCGACTCGAAGAAGAACAGCTACTCTTACGGCTGGTCCTTCTACTTCGGCGCCCTCTCTTTCATCATGGCTGAGATGGTGGGCGTCTTGGCCGTGCACATGTTCATCGACCGCCATCGACAGCTGCGAATAGGGGCACGAGCAGCCGACTACCTCCAAGGCTCGGCCATAACGCGGATCCCCAGCTACCGCTACCGCTACAGGCGCCGCTCGCGCTCCTCCTCCCGTTCCACAGACCCGTCACATTCTCGCGACACCTCGCCGGTGGGCCTCAAGGGCTTCAGTGCGCTGCCATCTACGGAGATCTCCATGTACACGCTCCCCCGGGACACCCTGAAGTCCTCCGGCACGCCCACCGCCACCTACAACTCTGAGAGGGACCACAACTTCCTGCAAGTCCACAACTGCATCCAGAAGGACCTGAAAGACTCGAGCCACACCAACACAGCGAACCGCCGCACCACGCCTGTATGAGGGAGTCGACACAGGCCAGGCCAGCCCGGCTGAGACCAGGAGACACGGGAACCCCTTTGGGTACAGAACGCCCCAGGAGAAGATGGATTTCCATGTTTATAGACATTTGTTCTTTTTGTTCAGCTGCATGACTTTCCATTACCATTGTTGAGGGAGTTTCAACAAGTCTGCTGTGTTCCTGGATTGAATGGCAGAAGAGTAAGAGTGGGTCAGGTTGTCCCAAGAGAGTGAGATCTGTCATCTTTTTGCGCAGGGTTTGTTTATGAGATTCAGGGCGCTGACAGGGACGGGGTGGGAGGGGTGGGCATTTATGAGATAAAGAATTGATTTCATGATTTCATTGCCCTTTGGTTTGACAGTTTTGCCCCACGAGTTCGGTTGGAGCAACAGGTCAAGCTCCCCCTCAGCCAGCCCGCCGCTCAGACACACACCTCTTTATTTATTGACTCATTTGTTCATTTTTTGCATTAAAACTGTGAATTGTTACAGCTTGGGATTCAGTAAGAATTACCCCAATCTGTAATCTCTAACAAAGGTACTATATATATATATATGTATTACTTTTATAAATAAATTATTACGTTAATAATCAAGAGATAACAGACTTTACCGAAGCAAAAAAGAAAAAAAAAACAAGTTAACTAAACCAAGTGCTGTTGGTAACACGAGAAAAGACTCTTTTAGTATCCGTTCAATCGAAGGTCGAGAACAAGAGAAGGTGCTTTAGGTAGCAGCAGTGCAGCGACTGATGCCACCAGAGGCAGACGCAGACAGTCAACAGTAGAATAATATCTATTCTTTTAATAGAACCTTCTCGTCTTTTTCTCAGTCCCTGTTCGCTTTCTTTTTTTGGGGGGGTCGTTACGGGAGAGTCGAACCCCTTTAACAGAAAGAGCCAACCGAAGGGGTCACAAAGCAAAGACTCCAAACACGACTTCTGCAAAATAAAAAAGGAAGGAGCAGAGGGGAAGGAAAAGAAGAGGACGCCAAACACAAAAATAAAAACAAGTTAAATATGAAATAGTACAAGAGAAGCTAAGTGACTCACAATTTCAGAAATTAAATGCATGCTATAAAATTACAGCAAATCTGCTCTTGAGAAACTTAAGTTTTAAAGGTTAATAATTATAAGGGGAAAAAAAAGCAAAGGCGCTAAAGTATTAATGTTTTCATGTGTATCTTTCTTATGTTTTCTTTTTTTATTTATTTAGTTCATTTTAAATTATTGCTTTTGTGAGACAAACCAAACAATCTACATTGAACAAAACAGCTTTTTTAAACGGTTTGGTTGAGTTCTTTATAAATATATAAATATATGTATGTATGTATTTTATTTTTAAAACTCACACAGCCTTAGTCATTTCTTTGTTTCTTTTGATTTTTAATGTGTTGTTCAAATTGAAAAATGAAATCTTTAAAGGTGCCAAAACCGAATGATCCTATACTTGGATGCATCAAGTCCTGATGAATAAAATACGAACCCTAGGGGGAACAAATCACCATGTTTCACTGCGTGTCTCTAACTCACTTTACCCTATGACACCTTCCTGTTTGTCAGCTAACACTTGTGTGTCTGGCACATCAGCATATCTACAAAGCTGTTCCTCCTTATTATGGACAGAAAAAATCACAGCTATTTGTCAAATTGAGATGTGGTTCTCAATCTTTTTGGCTTCTGGTGAAATTAAAATCTTCATTTTTTTCTCCTCATCTCAGGTTTTGACCTCAGTGTGGACATGAGTAGTGAGCATTTCATTCAGAAGTATTGAGTTATTTTTCCTGCTAATGTTTCTTTCAAAGAATTTTACTGAGCAAATCCAGGATTTTCACAAGAAAAGAGGCACATTTCATTCACAAAAGCAACAATAATTGGAGACTTGACTTAGTATGTTTTATATATAATCTGGATAACATAATTGCAAGAAAATATGTCATACCTATATGATCTTTAAAAGGTGAAATTGGTAATCAATCATCTGTATGTGAAAGTGCATAGGCAATAACGCTACCTAATATAATTTCATGAATATGAGCTTAAATATCAATGTAAGTGTTCTTTCTCTCTTGAAAAAAATCCAAATTCAGGTCAACTAGCAATTAGAAAAATTTCACAATAAAAGTCTTAAATTTAACAAGAAATAAGTTGGTATAAAGTGCAACTTAACAAGACAGCATGAATCCTATGAATTAAGTAAGTCAAATTAGCTCTTAACTGTCTCTTTTTGTTGTGTCTTGTTGGACTTACAGACAACTGTCACTGAATTTCTTTCATACTGAAGAAATATTCAAAACTTGATGAAGTTCTGAAAATCTTTTCTCTTAATTATGCAGTCTGGATCTTGTAATTTTGATATTTTTCATCATAATTACAAGATTATAAGTCACTTTAGCCACGTTTGACTAGAATCTGTGACATTTCATCACCAAAACTTGTTGAGATTTTCTCCATATCTATCATGTTTCTTACAGAAATATAGATGAAATGCTCTCAGAAGGCCTGTTTTTCCCACTATACAAAATACTGGCTATTTTGCAACTTCATTCCAAAAAATATTGGGTTAAGTCTTTGTACGCTCATAAAAATAAAAGCTGAGCTGTCAGACATAAAGCCACAGCTTCAGCCTGCTGTTGTAAAATGGTGATAACACAATGGACCACTGGGAGCCACAATCCAAAAATATCTGTACTGGCCATCAAATGTCCTGAGATTGTACAGAAAGAGAACATATGCTCTGCTCTCTTAACAAAAAACGACAATTTATAAAACCTCAGAAGAAGCTATGTGGTAGTTTTGATTCCTGCTGTTCAAATGCCATTCTTTTATACATGAGAAAGCTTTTTTTTTCAGCTTGGTCTATCTAAAAAGCCTCGAAGAAGACGGCATGTAAGACACAAACAGTCTTCTTTCTAGGATGTGGCATTCCTGGGAAAGTAACACAGGTTTGCAATAACACCGGCAGGCCTATTCTAGCGCAGGTTTCCGTGTAAAGACAACATCCAACACCTTTCTACCCCAGCGCCCTAAAAGCATTGCTTTCAAGGCCTGACAGACTGCTGGGAGTGTGCATGTGTGTGTGAAGTAACGCCGGATTTACAAAGCAAATCTATTTGCGAGACAAAAAGGGGGTTTGTTGTTGGGTGCGTGTTTCACGTATGTGTGCTTTGAGTGCATTGAGCGGTCATCCCTGAAATATAAATAAAACTCGCAGCATAAATAGAATATGTGTGTGATTCGGTATGTGCAGATGTCCCTAAAAGCTCTGGGCATGTTTAGAGATTCATCAAATAAGGGAAAAAGTTTCTCTTAGAAAAAGTGCTGAGATCCTGATTAACCATTATCTGAGTTCACGGACATAAGCTGCTCTCCATAAATTTGAGGGGAAAATATGTTAACGTAGCAGTCTAAATGAATAGGTTTTTTTTATGTATAGCCTTCCTTATTCAGAATTCATAAGCAGAAGCCATTTTACAAGCCTGGATTACATTAAAGAGAAAGTGTGTGTGTGTTGGGGAAGAGGCTTAGAGATACTGGCTTTCTCACAAAGCAGCACCTGGCCTCGGTGCCGCTGTCTGAATGTCACTTTTTTAATATGTTTTAGGAATGAATAAGTCCGTTTTTTTCTGTCTCTCCTCGCCTCCTTTCAGGCATATCCACCCCATTTTGTCTGGCTGTCGTCTCTGACTTCTCTCATAACTTTTTCAGCATGATGAATTGTCTTGTCTTGCGCTTTGCCGTGAGTTGGATCTGCCAGACAGCAGGCGGACGGAGGGCCGTGAATGTCTGTAAAACAACACTTCACTATCACAGTTTGGAAGTTTGAGGACAAGTTCAGCCCTCATATGTAATTTAGGAAGAGGATAAGCTGTCAGCCTTTTAAATCAAACCACACTGAGTTCCAGACTCGCTTTTTTAATAAAATGTTCTCCCTCAGATGCCCATATATGACATTAAATTGTTACTTTAGACTTGACTGACCTCTAATATGGAGTTAGTAGCTAAATTATGACCAACATTAGCAGTCAATAAAATGATCAGAAATTTTGTAAAAAGATAGATCATAACTTTCATGCAGTAGTAAACAAAAGCCAGTTTCTCATTTCTTAGCCGTATCAGCCAAAGTGTAACCATCAACAGATTTTATTAGCTGCAACTAGCTACTGACAGCTAATGCTAACTTCCTTGAGTTGATTGATAGTTAGAGCCACAGTTGGCCCCACACTGAGTTTCAGACTTACTTTTTCATAAACTATTCTCTTGCCTATATATAACATTCAAATTGTAGGTTTTAACTGTTTGGCCTTAATCATGTGGCGTCGAGAGCCACAGCTAGCTTAGCTAAATTAGGACTGTTTGCTAAATTACATTTGTTTTCTGTTTTGGTAAAAGTATTAGGAAACGTACTATCAAAAATTCTCAGTAATTTTAAAAACAATGGGCCCCAACTTTTATGCAGAAGTAAACAAAATTGTTTTTTTTTTCATTTCTAGACAACAAAAGTGGATTTTATCAGCAGAAATAACAGCATCATAGATTTTTGCTGTTGCTCCTAGCTAGTGAAAGGTAATGCTAACTTCCTCCATCTCACTTTTACTTCAGTTTGAAACTAACTGCCTGTTGAAGGGATTTTAATATTGTTAAATATATATACAATGGCTGTATATTGCTTATCAATTATGATATCACAGATTGGCTGAGAACAAATTCATATCTAAATAGATCTAAATAGATCTCTGACATAGAAGTAAACAAAAGCAGATTTCTCCTTTACAGCTGTTAACAGTGGATTTTATTGGCTGCAATAACAGCTCTTACTGCCTGCAACAAGCTGACAAAAGCTAACTCTAAAATTTCTGAAGTTGGTTGACAACTGGATCTCTACCAGACTTTCAAATATTTCCAATTGACTTTAAAAAAAAAAGTATGTCTGATAAAATGATAAAATTTATAGGCTACAACTACATGTCCAAGTAAATGAAAATATCTATCTGAATGTACTGGGAGCTTGTTGGCCTTACTATGATTGCAAAGTAATATACATAATATATTAAATACTAAATGTTGTTTCTTATACAAACCATTAAGCTCCAGAAAACACACTTGGACAAGAGACACAGTGAATAAATTTATGCTTGGATGTTATTATTTTCAGTGTTTTTTGGCTGCACCTCTTTTAAAAACAAATACAGGCCATCTTGGCTTGTGCAATTATCAGATTTCCCAAACCTGTAAATCCACAATATATTTGAAAATACAGCTGTGAGTCAGTCAGCTAGGCATGCTACCACTGGACAGACTGTTAACATATTCAAGCTAAAGCCTGCCAGGCCTGATAAACTACTGTTGGACAACATAAAACTGCTTGTTTTTACTGGGATGTGACACTCTGAAATGGTGAAAATGGTATAAAAATGTGTTGGAAAAAGTAGAACAGTTACAAGACTAAAGGTGTTTCTGCAGCTGACATTAGAACCTTCTCCTTTTTTCTGTGACTCCTCACAGAAGGGAGTGAGTCATGCCCTTCAACATAGTCCTCTTGTTTTTATGCATTATTTGTCTATTTTTTGGCAGGCTAACAGAGTTGGCCGGGAGATCCACCCACGGCTGCACCGTACAGCCGGATCAGGGCCCTGCCAGGCCAAAGACAAGAGATCTTTGTACACTGCAGGTACACTCGCTTTTATTTTGATAATCTGTGTACAATGCAGGTACACTCGCTTTTATTTTGATAATCTGATGAACTATTGGCAGTTAGCATATTTTCACAGGTAAAAATCAAGGCCAAAGCAACAAAATCAACACTACAAGTCCATGCACAACAAGGACAATTTGAGCGTAACACTGCATATGAATGGTTTAATAAAAAAATAATGATTTGATAAAACAAAAGTTTGATTGCATTGACATTTAGGCCAACACGTCTTACATCTCCGCAGAAAAGGAAGTTACATCCAGTGGAATATCTTCAGTTTCCACCAGGTTTCCCCTCCAGCACTTAACCTTGTGTTTTCCTCCTCTGTCCATCCATCTCTTCCATCTCTTGTTCTTGGTCATGATGTGGCAATGTTAGTGTTTTTGCAGCAAGCAGCAGTAGTTGTGTGATCACAGAAGTGGAGGGAGGTATTGGGCTGGAAGAGGTGAAATAAGGCCTCACCCTGCCTGAACTGGGAGTATGAAGCATAAACACACTGGCTCCGCTCGAGCCTGGCTTTGGGTCTCTGGCAAGCTGCTGGGTTACATAACCTCACATCAAACCCACTAATGACCTTTCTGTGACTTTACTGGACAACGTTGTGGGACAGCGATGCAGGCACCCATGGGAGCTACGCCTCCAAAGCCACCGCCAACTTTAAATTGAGGCTAGAGAATCTGGCGTTCGTTCTCTGAGGAGTACTTGCTTTGGAAACAAAATGCAACCTGAAATGTGGCCTTCTGTGCAGAAGAATGTTTACGTTTCTCCTGTGCATGCAAATACTGAATATGTGCCTGTTGTTTGTGCTGACCACAGAGCAGTTGCTGACTGCGCTCACCCCGGGTTATTTTTGGGTCATGCAGAGTTGAGTGGCAACAGAGAGCTATAAGCAACCAGCTGAAAAAGAAAAAAAAAATCACTGGAGCAAACATAGTCTGAAATGACACATTCACATCACCCCCACTGCTGATACAAGCTGCAAGAAGCCTCCTCGTTTCCTGCAGGAGAAGAAAGACGTGGACCAAAGAGCAGCCCGAGCTGTGTCACTGCTGTTTCACAGATCATCTGAAGCTTTTAAATCCTGCTCTGAATAGAGGGCAGTTTTTTAAAAAAGAAGAGAGGGAGATAAAGAGGAGGATCCAAAGTAGGCTACTGCACACAAAGTACTCTGGGATGCGTGAAGTAAATGGAGCGCTGTGCTCTGCCCTCTGCTGGCCAGCTGGGAGAAGAAGCTGCTGCCTCCGTCAGATCAGGGAACGCTGTGTCCACGAACGGGCCTGGAATACTGATGCCTCGGTGCAGGGGTGCAGGAGCTGCAGTCTGCCAGCCTCCAGAGAAACACTCCGATTCATTGTCCTCTACACAGACACACACTGGAGACGACCACCGACTCCTGATGCTGTAAAGCTTTAATCAGTGTGAAGGTGAGGAGGTTTTTCAAGCTCAGAAACAGACACACGTACATCATTTGATGCCTGCCAGGAAGAAAAAAATAGGATTTGTTATTTATTTCCAACTTTTTACCTCCTATTCTCATTAAAATATCAATTATACAGTTTTCCAACATTCATGTCAAGAGAGATATGTTCACTACAAGCCATAAAAACACACATGTAGTCTTTGTAAAAGCCACACATCCAGACAACACTAAACCATTGAGGGCATTTAAGTTCACCTTGCGGATATAAACTCCACCCAGTCTGCTGCTGAATTCTCATCACCTTCAAATTTGCATTGTATTTTTGACTCCATAAAATGACAGGAAAAACTGAAATACACCCATTAAAACTTCCAAAAACCTAAGGTGACATCTGTAAATGTCTTATTCTGTATCTGCAGTGACATAAATAACAGAAAAGCTGCAACTTTTCACATTTAAGGAGCTGCAACCAACAAATATTTGATTATTTCATGTTAAAAAATACACTCAAATTTCAATTTATTTCCCCTATAAGCGTAAATATTAACGTTCTAATGTGCAACATCACAGTTAGATTTGGTAAAGAGCATCACTAGGTATTATTTATTTATTCTTTAGGATTACATGGTTGTGGTTTTATCAAGATTTGAGCGATTTAAGCTAACAGCCACACAGTTTTGAACAGATTTGCCTTTACATCTAGCAAAATCTGCAAAAAATAGTTTTACTGTGCTCCAATGTCAGTGATCAGCCTGCAAAGCAAAAACAAAAATACAAATGTAGAAAATTCCCTATTGAGAAAATGAAACTGTTTCAATTTGGCCAGAAATGTTCGTGCAGGTGCTCTTTCCTTACAGTAAGAAGATGACTGAAACAAAAGATTTTCAGGATCTTTAAATGACTAATCAAAATTGTTAATGAATTTTCCGTTGATAAGTAATTTCAGCAGTATTTTCCACCCAGCTCAAGCACAGAAACAGGTTCTTGTAGCAGTCAGGCAGTGAGACGGTGACTGTGGGATCAGCAGCAGCCTGTGGCCTCCATCGACTGGAATAATGGTCCAGAGTGTGTGGTCGTCTCCGACAGTGTGTCCTCCTGTCAGACTCCACGCCACCCAGCCACCCAGCCACTTCCCTCTCTCTGCAGGACGGCCCGCCGCTGACTCGGTGCCAGCCGGACGTCGGCGATGCCAGGAAGTGCAGCAACACGCAGATGCACACACCCACTTATATGTGCGAGCAACTGCACACACTCTCACACACTCACATAAATCAAATGCTTGGCCCTCCTCTCTGCTGTCCCAGCATGCACCCTGGTTACCTGGCTGCTGTCCCACGAACAACAGCTGCTACCTCAGGACTGGACTGGAGGTTCCGCTGCATGGTAGCACACACAGACACACACACATAGAACACAGTCACACACAGTACTGGCTTCATTGGTCCGTGGCTCTCAGCAGAGCTCATTTGAGATGATGGAGGACTAAACTAATCAGAGGCGGGTCGGGCGGGTGGAGACAGGCGGAGAGCAACCTCTGTGAAGTGACTGTTAACATTTCTTGTTGGAAAGTCAATCAAATGACCACAAAGAGATGCAAAACGACCACAAATTGACACAAGATTACTACAAAATGATGCAAAGCAATGACGGATCACACAAAGACACAAAATGGACACAAACTGATGCAAAAGGACTAAAAAAAGAAGCAAACAGTGCAGAAAATGACAAAGCAACAACAGAAAACTAAAAAAATCACAATAGCCACTGCAGGAAAGCAATCCCAAAGAGACACAGAATACCCGGAGACCCACAAAATGACCACAAATGGACCACAAGCTGACATAAAAAGACACAAAGCTGGGTAGAATAGCAACAAATGAATACAAAATGTACAGAGAGTCACACAAAATGATCATACAATTATGAGTAACTGATTCAAAATGGCAACAAATGGACACAAAATAACTAAAAGATGAAGCAAAACAGCCCACACAAAACTCCCACAAATTGACAACAAATTGCCACAAACAGATGCAAAATAACCGCAATACAACAGAGATACAAATAAATCACCACAACCTCAACCAGAAAGCGACTCCAAAGAGACATAAATGAACTAGATGCACACAATGACCGCAAATAGATGACAGACTGATACAAAAGTGAAGCAACACAACTAGACACACAAAGTGAGAAATTGATGCATAATGGCCCCAAACTGACACAAAAGAACTGAAGTAAAGCCAAACAACCATAAAGTCACAAATCACCAACAAATGATGCAAGAAATAGATGCAAAACAACCACAAAATAACCACAACTAGTAGGAGAATCAAAGGGACCACAAAGAGACACACAAAAAAATGGCAGAGATGCGAAATGAACACAAACTTAAACCAAATTACAACAAATAGATGTGAAGCAACTGCAAAGCAGGGCAATATGACTGAAAAGTGATACAAGAGAAACACAAAAGTAATGCAAAAAAAAACCCCTAAGAGATACAAATTAACCACAATAATGACAACCAGAAAGACAAAGTCACCCTAAAGAGACATACAATAACTATAAAAACATAAAATGACCACAAATTGACACCAATTTGATTCAAAACAACTGCAAAAATGGCTAAAAAGTCATGCAAGACAATCACAAAATAGCACAAAACAACAGAAATACTAATTAACCACAATAACCAGAACCAGGAAGAGAAGCAAAATGAGCCTAAAGTGAACAGAGACACTAAATGACCACGAATTGATATAAAAGAAAGAAATAGTGAAGCATAACAGCCAGAAAACTAACACCAAGTGCCACTAAATTACTACAAAAACACATCATTGTGTGTCTTTCTTGTGTCTCAGTGTCTAACCTGGGTCTCACATTCTTGCTCTTAGAGAGTTCATTTATATGTTCCATGTCAGAATATTTCAAATTTAACATTCTTATCAAACTGAATTAATAACCTATTGTTAATGTAGAGTTTGTTGCAGATAATCACATATTTTTACCTCCCATCCTGAAGCCTGTGAGGCCTCCGTCCTGGTCTGTGAGCAGAGCTCGTTGGAGATGATGGAGGACTGGACTAATGGGGTGAAACGGTGCAGACAGGCCTTTATGAAAAGTGCACAGAGCTGCTGTTTGGAGCAGATGCACGGGGTCATAAAGAGATCACCTGCTGGGACTCGGAGCCTCACCTGAGCGGGACGCGGGGAGCAATTAAAGGGCCGGCTGTGGCCCGTTAAAGTGTGACACGGAGCAGCGAGGAGGCGTTACGTAAAGCCCAGCTCTGAACGGCAGCTCTGCTTGTGCTGCAGCGGGGCAGAGGTCAGAGCCTCTGGAGGGGTTATGTAACGGCGGGGCCATCTCCATGACTGTCCTCTGGCCACAGAGCTTCACCCTGCTGCCTCCATGTGCAGCAGCAGCCCTCCTCCTCGCTGTAGAACTGCTTTGGTAGAGAAAACGTGAAATTCTTGAAATGCTGCTCAGCGGAGAACAGTTGTCCTTCAACTCCCTCGACTGCAGGTTAATAGGAGGTGGGTGGGACCTTGACAATCCGTACAGTAAATCCACATTTCTGCTAAGAGTGCTGAATATTATGCAGAGATGTCTCGGAGAGGCGTTTTTGCGGGACGTCTAAATGGCCCGTGGAGCCCTCTCAGGGTCTCCCTCATTACCTGCTGAAGTGGAGGTTTTGGTTTTGGCAGTGATGAGTCAGAATGGATGATGTTGGGAGCTTAATTACTGTACTGTGACTGCTGGAGGTCTGATGTCAGCCGACTACAAGCCTTACAGCTCAAGGACACATATAGCCAGTTAAAACATGCAATGTTAGCTAAACCCAGTGTCTTGCTGTCCATCAGTTCTGCATAGGTGGCTGCTCTCATCACAGCTGACATCAACCTTTTCAGCTGCAACACACGAGTCATTTAAAAAGCTCAATGGGAGAGTGGAGGTGGAATGTGCAGTTAGGAACAAAGTCATGCTAAATTTTGATTCAGTGATTTATTTTTTTTGACTGATAGGTTTCTTCTGTCTAGAAAGGACAAACTGTAGAATGTAGTTATGCCCAAAATTAGGTCAAATTTGGACTTGAATTTTACCAATAGCATTTTTTCTTTTCAGTAATGACATGACAAAAGATGGGGGAAAGAAAGAGGCTTGGTTTGCTTTAATTAAAAACACTTGACTAAAAATTATATTTTCACAACTATCCAGACCCTAGAATTGAGTTGAATGTTTGACAAAACACAGCTTCTGGATCATTCTGAAATTTACAGACAGATCATATAAAAACATCCTATTAGCATTGGTATAATTTAAACCTTAACTAAATGCATTTATAGAACTACAGCTAAAATACATTTAATTTCCTGCTTCTTTATGTCCAATTAATTCAGTTTTATCAATTTAGATATATAAAGAGCACAGGAAATACAACCACAGTAATAGTTCATGGTTGTAGTCTCAAGAGTTATTGTTCATCTTAGGAAAATTGTGGCCATTGGATCAAGTTTCAGCTCTGGGTAACTGATGGGTTTTTGTCACATTCAGTGTTTGAGTCAAATTATGCATTAAAACAAAAACAGATTAACTCAAGATTAGCTGACTTAACCAATTACACATCAGTTCTTAACATTGTTTAGTATTTCCAATACTTCAATGTGAGCCATCTTCATTTATAAAGTGTAGTAATCTGGCTACTTTCACCACGCTGGAGTTTTTATACAAGTAGCTTCATGAGGCTAAACTTGAGAAATTAGTTCAAACACGTACAAGCTCCCAACATGGTGTTTAAAGACACAAGTTAACAGAAGCACCATCTGTTTTTACTGCATGTACAGAAGCCTCTCATTTAAAAAAAACAAATCAAACAGACAAGACATTTTTGGCTTTTACTTTTATTAAATAACTCTGCACTACAGTAAAGATGGTGACAGTCTGTGCAGCAGAGACATCGTCTGTAGTCGGGGACTTTAGGCGGTCTCCTCCTTGGCAATACGGTCCTTCTTGAGTGGTCCCTGTGGAAGACAGAAACAAGACCATCAGTCGTATGCCAATACTTTCACAGTCTGCTGTTGGCTCAGAGCGGCCAGTGTTCCCAGAGAGTGAACAGGGAGTCAGCACAAAGAGGCACTGCTCCCCTGCCTCACTGGAGCTCACTGTGGCACTGGAATGGAACCCAGAGTTCATACTGAAGACTGAACCAGGTTACGAACAGTGCAGGGAAACGACAGAAACCAATGAACAGTCTGCAATGCTATAATCATGGTGAAAAGGTTTTAAAGTTACATTTCAAGACTCTTAACACCTTTAATACACATTAGGTCACAGTATGTCAGAAAATTACCATATATTATTTTTGCATAACAATCTAGAGCAATAAGAATTTAATTGATTAACCAGTAATTGATGAAATTTCAGCTACATCCACATTTTTAAAAAAAACTAAAAATCAACCAAACCACCATTACAATGCCACTCAATTATTGGTGTTTGACATCACCCAGTATCCTGCAAACATTTTGTAGCCTGCAATACTTTTGCATGGAAAGTTGAAATTTATATCCTCCCATGGCCATTTAGGGAAACTAAACTCAAATGAATTAAACCCTGATCAGTAAATGCAGAACCAGCACATGGAACTTTTCAAAATTAGATGTTTGTTGTCTAGTTTTTAAACAGACTGACATGGCTGGAATGTGCCTCATTTATCTTGCTCAAACAGGAAAACTAAGAAAATAAGGAATTCTAAAATTTGGCTGAAAGCACAAAGTCTTACCATGAACGCCTTCTTTTCCTCCAGGGTCTGGAAGCGACCATGACCGAACTTGGAGGTGGTGTCGATAAACTTGAGGTCGATCTTCTCCAAAGCACGACGGCTGGTCTGCACCAGCAGAGACTGGAGAGAAAAAAGAAAACTCATCAGAACCTAAATGTTCATGAGAATACAAGTTCAATACAGATCAATCTAATCTTTCAGCTAGAAGGTAGGAGCATTTTCAGTTTCACCAAATGTTAACTACATTTACACCACATTGTCAGACAATCAATCACAATTTGTCCAAATATAAAATTGCTGCACTTCATCCTCACCTTGCGCAGAGTCAGCACCCTCTTCTTGGTCCCCACAACACAGCCCTTCACCATGACAAAGTCATTGGTCACCTCTCCATAGTGGACAAATCCACCCTGTAAGTCAAAAAAAGATACTCAGTCACAGCTGCTCCCAGGTTGGAGTACTGCAAGACAACATACAGTTTTGAAAGCGTTCCTTACCAGGGGGTTGATGCTCTTGTTGGACAGATCGTACTCAGTGGAGGCGTTGTTCTTCACCAGCTTTCCATCCTTAGTGTGGTAGCCCTGACCAATCTTGTAGATCTTCTTGTTGATCTCAGTACGGTGGTGGTAACCCTTCTGACCAGCACGGGCCACAGAGAAGGCCACACGGGCAGGATGCCAGGCACCAATACAGGCCACCTTACGCAGACCACGATGGGTCTTGCGGGGAAGTTTCTTTGTGTGCCAACGGCTGGTGACACCTATAAGACAACACATTTGTTAAGTCAACAGATTTAAGCACCTGAGCTACACTAAGAAATGCTGCAGATAAACATTTAGAACACATCAATGATCTTACCCTTGTATCCGTGACCCTTAGTGACACCAATGACGTCGATCATCTCGTCCTGGGAGAAAACGCTACCGATGGGGACAGCCTGCTCCAGCTTCTCACGAGCCCAGTCCACCTTGTCAGAGATGGTGCCGCCGTTAAGCTGAACCTCCATCAGGTGAGCCTTCTTCTGCCTCAGAGGCAGCAGACGCATCTGTACAGAAACACAAGTCAGAACAGAACATAAGCACAAATAACAAGAAGTGGACTGAAAGTTTTAGCTTTGTAGTCTCAGAAGGAAGGCAGCATGGAAGATATCCTCACAGGGTGTCGGGCGCCATGCCTGACGCAAGTTCCGTGGTCTCATCACTGACATGCAGGAAACTAAATAATCACCTCAAATACACTAACCTGCGTGTGGGCGATGATGCGGATGACCTGGCAGTACTTCTTCATGGCAGCGAAGTCCTTCTCCAGCTGCTTCTTACCCTCGTCATCCTGCCATTTCTTGCAGTACTTGGTGAAGGCCTTCTTCTTGGACTTGTACCTGAGAGCACGAAGTGACAAAAGGTTGGCACAGGTCCTTCATAACCCCGAAGGGCCAGCGGAAGAACACTGTGCATGGCTGCTCGCCCACCCTCCATGTGGATAAGGGGGCTGCATCAGCCAGTAAGGATTTTGGCTCATGGCACAGTTTCTAAGAAGCACTTTCCACTGGCCAGAGGAGCCCGGAGCTCATCAGGGCACACGGCACCCGAGCGGAGCTGCCACAGGGGCCACCGTTATGTTAGACTTGCTCAGTGAACCTGTAGGACTGGTTTCATTTCCACTGGCAACTAACTGCTTCAGTTTAATTAAAACTCAGCTCTAATTGTACATTCTGAGACTCACCAGTTCTTGTAGAAACGACGCTTGCACTCATCACTGACGTGCTCGGCAAAGATGGTTCTCAGGGAACGCAGGCCACGGGGGGTGTTGACGTAACCGACAACCCCAACCACGATCATGGGAGGAGTCTCCACAATGGTCACAGCCTCAACAACTTCCTTCTTGTTCACCTCTGCATTAGGAAAATACATTACATTTAGTGAAATTAGCTTGTCAAAGTAAAAATCGAGACTTATTCAGATTCATGATATAGACTGCACTCAGTACTCGACATTCAGCAAGGGGTATAAACCCATTCTGTCCGCCCGTCGAGAGTCTCATCACAGGCAGAGCGTCATCCTCAGACCTTTTCCACTGCAGATACTTTAAAACTAAATTATAAATCACTGTCTAAACTGCAGAACCTTCCAGTGTCTTTGAAGGCATATAAAAATAAGCAGCAAAAATAATCATAGGTAGAACCTATAGAAATGTGGTGTTCTGATGCAAAACTTGACCAATCTCTTACAATATCCCAAAAAGCATGGACAATGACCATGCTTTCAACACAAGCTATTGTGTAGTCACACCTCGTTTTCCTGCTATTACAAACTAAAGCGGCTGCAGTGGAACGGGGTCTAATATCACTAATGTTCAGCACACAATCCACCTTTTGGTGCACAACAGAATCTCATTTATGGCCTGACTGTACTCACTTGAGCCAGGTCTGTCGACCTCACGGACAATGTGTGTCATGCCGGCCTTGTAGCCCAGGAAGGCAGTGAGGTGAACGGGCTTGCTGGGGTCATCCTTGGGGAAGCTCTTAGCCTTTCCACGATGACGTTTGCTTCTCTTGCGGGGCAAAAAGCCCAGAGACCCGTGACGCGGGGCCGAAAACTTACGGTGGGACTGTGGAGAGAACAAGCTGTTAGCTGGGCCATGGCTAACTAACATGTTCCAAGAGCTGTCTGCAATAATATTTAACCTACTTGTGCATGTGACCCTTAGTGCTATTACACATACTGAAGATAGATTTAGGTTACCGGTGTCGAGTTGCACTGAGGTTTACCTCGCTGTTAGCAGCGTGTTAGCCACCCAACCTCTGGGTCGGCTATTAAATATGACGTGTCAAACAACCCAGACTTTATTTTTAAGCTTCCAATTTTCTCCAAAAATACATTAACATAACTAACTAACGTACTGGTAATGACTTAGCTTCCCAAGTGTTTTAAAACTTTAGCAAGGCCTAGTAAAAGCAGCCATTTTGAAGCCTGAATTGCCGGTATGGCTATGCATGCATTCCGTAAGTTGACATTTCTGACTGAAATACCTCAAAAATCTATCCTAGACTGTATTACAATTTTCCATAAAAGTAATTTGAGTGTATTAAATAAGTTATTAAGCAGCGGATGCCTCAGATGAAGAACAGATCCACGCTGAAGCGTAAGAATCATCTAGAGAAAGCTCACCATTTTGTCTCCAATCCGATTCAAAGAGGCCTACAGAGGGGCGAACTGTAGTTATATACCGAAGCAAATATCGCGAGTCAATGTGATTATGCACTGAGAAGACCCGCCTCCGAGATTTTAAGTTGCAGATGTAATAATCAAAGCAGCCACTAGATGTCGCTATTTGGCTTTACAATAATAACTCATTGGAACTTAACACGTAGTACCCAGAATATAGGCTGTATGACAACAGTATTAAAACTTTGTCTTTTTTTCATTATAAGACATACCATAGCACAACGGGATATATATATATATATATATATATATATATTTAAATTATTCAAGTACTGTTCCTTTTACAATTATTTTTTGCAGGACAGTACTGTACCTAATTAAGTAGTAACGATAACAGGATGCATCTTAATCAGAATGACAATTTCAATCGAAAGAGTGCATTGTCCCTGTGCATAACATTTCACACTTTAACACTAACTCATGGTTCTTGAATTTTGTGCTTTCTTTTACACAAATAAGACATATCATGCATAAATTGATGCAGAAAATGAATAAATTAGTATTCAAAAATTCACCAGAATGAGAGAAATGAATTATTAGTCAACAATTCCAGTGGATGAATGCCTAAACACCTATCTAATGTATTCCCCCAATGTTCAAATAAATCCTGATTGTAAGTAATGTACATGTAATATTTGATAAAATAACAGCGGTCACTTACGATACTATATCACAGGGAATAAATCAGTCACTGAATAAAAATCAAGCTGTTGTAGCATTTTATTTTAAATTAAATTCATAAAAAACACAAAGAACGCACACTTATATCTTTCACATTAAGGCAGAAATATTTCTTTTTTATGATCCAGTGTCTCTGTTGTGGATAAGAAATTCCTGCATCTCATCGCCAGAATGCCACTAAGAGAAATTTTTAGAAATCATTTTCCTTTGATGCAAAATCTGTTTGATTTCAGGAAGCTGGCTGAAAAATTCTGTTATACATTTCATAGCATTCAATTCATGCTCAAATGAAAACTTGCTTCTATGTTTCCATCATGAAGTCAGTGTATCCTTTGAAACTAAGATCATGCATGTCATTTCCTATAGTACAGAAACATACATGAACTGTCATAAAAATCTGTAGTTGTTCTTTGTGGATTTCTTTCACAGCTCTTCTGTTGCAAATATAAAAGTCCAACATATCCAAGATATAAACCAGATTTTTCAGGCATCTAAACAGCAGATAAATGTAGAATGGTCATGTTTTACTCCTACTGGAATGCAGGCTGATGCAGTAATGCCGATGCAAGGTGGAGCAGCGTATTTGGACTCTGTGCTGGATGGGGCTGGACACACCATGCAGTTTGTCGCAAAATGTCGGAAAAACAGATTTTCTTCTAACTCATGCTACAGCGGTTTGAAGATTCACCCTTTAAGAATGTTTCAAGGTTCCTACATTATCCTGCACAGTGGGTTAGCAGGTTTTCAGTCAGGATGATGGTGGCAAGATTGAATCTGTGACATTCAGTCCCCAAGATTTTTCATTTGATGAGTATAATAATTTGGTACAAGCACAAAAAAAAGTCTTTCTCTTTTAAAAGAAACCTGAAAAATGTGCATGAATCAGCACAGATAAAGTCTATGGTCCCAGAAGATTCTTCAGTATCCAGGCTTGTTTTTCAAGCTCCTTACTGTGTTTAAGTATGCAGGTGTGTCTTGAGTGTTTAATATTTCAAGAAAACTAGTCTGCTCTCTTGAAAAAGGGAGAGGCATCCCTGCAAAGAATCCTCATCATCAGCCTGCTCCTCTACCTTCTGTCTGAGGACACGTTATCCTTGATCATAATGTCTGCACGTTCTGCCCCTGCTGACGAACAACCAGCGTCACACAGCCTTCAGGAAGCCAGACGCTCGCGATCAAGGTTCATCTTCTGGAAGAAGGCCTTTCCAAATTCGTAACTGCTTATCATTATAGCACAGGCCGGAGCCACTTTGATCACTCTTGGCATGAAACCTGTGGGAAATAAACATGTTTTCACTTTCAAGCAGAGCAAATGTACATAGTTTTAGTTTATTTGAGACAGGAGAAGTCTGTACCTGCAAAAAGGCCTCTGTAGCCCAAGTCAGCCCATATTTCCTTCATTATGTGCCATGTGGACGTGGGTTTCTTTAAGGAGACTAGGAGGAATACAGTAAGCTACAGTTTAGAACACGCTACACACACATTTATTAACACAGCATTACTGTTTACATCATGAATGTATGAGGACAGACCTCCCAGAGTATCCATCTCTCCCAGCTGAATCTGTCTCCGAGTCTTAACGACATCAAACGGCAGCGTCAGAACTGCAGCGATCTAAACACCAGGAGAGACAGGAAGAGTTACACCTCGGACAAAACCCTCACATATTCTCTGTGCTTCAAGGACAACAGTGTATATCAGAAGCTGCTTGATTACTGCTTATCAAGTATTACAATCTGAATCTGTTAACGCTGGTCTTGACAATGCAATCATTGCTCTTAGCTGACCTCGGTATCAGGTAATAAAGTGTTACAAAGTGATACATTTATATAAGTATAGTTCAGTCTAATCAGTAAGACAAAGAACAGGTTTCTCACAGATACATGTTATTTTTATTCATTTTCACTTGAGATTAAGCAGGAAGTAACTCTATCATTGGATCTTATCAGGACAGTTATCAGGTATTCTACCATTTACTGGCATAAAGTGGTAGAAAAACATGGCTAACTTATGCAGCAGAGAGCTGGGGTGTGTCAGAATGACTGTTGGGTACTTACAGCTCCAGAGATAGCTCCTGCTGTAAAGCTGATGGAGAAGTTGGCCTGAGGCATTCCAGACTGTTCACATAGGTGGGCCTTCACCAGTTCGTAGTTAAACCAGTACAAAGCTGCAGGTACACACAAACAGAGATACTTTGTTTGCTAATTTGTTTATTTATATATATATATATATATATATATATATATCTACCTTACAGTAAAATTTCAGTTTTGTCTTCAAAATTGACAATACAACATTGACACAGATGCCATGATTGGGCAGCTGACGTTATATTTTTCTCACAAGCTTCAACACCCGACTGCAACACTAAGTCTGCCTCCCTAGAGAGACTGTCTGAAAATGTACAGCTTTATCCCCATATTTAAAAATTAATACCCCCCCTCTCTGTTACAGACTACATCTGAGAGACCATAAACCAGCCCTGGAGGGAAGATGGTGAAAAGAGTGATGGAGACAAATCTATCTTTTCAATGTTAAACACTAGATTTAGCAGTTTAATGCTAGAAAAAAGTGTCAAAACATTCACAGAAACTTCTTCCCTGTCCAACTGCAGGCTCAGTGTTTCAGTTTTCAACAGCATAGTTAGGATGTTTTCAACACAACAAGGAAAGAGACATATTTTAATAATTGTGTGAAACATGTGCAAGATATTAAATAACAGTAACAGTAAAATATGCTGCAGAGTTAGTTTAACAAGTTTCTGTGGAGGATTGGATACATTTTCCATCATAACGATAACCAGCATGAAGTCTAATTACATTTCAAGATGACTGATTTTGGTTTGGTTTTCCTTCCACATATTACATCTACACTACCGTTCAAAACTTTGGGGTCACCCAGACAATTTCATGTTTTCCATGAAAACTCACACTTTTATTTATGTCCATGAACGTAACTGCACAAGGGTTTGCTAATCATCAATTAGGCTTTCAAAACATTAGCTAACACAATGTAGCATTAGAACAAAGGAGTGATGGTTGCTGGAAATGTTCCTCTGTACCCCTATGGAGATATTCCATTAAAAATCAGCCATTTCCAGCTAGAATAATCATTTACCACATTAACAATGTCTAGACTGTATTTCTGATTGATTTCATGTAATCTTCATTGAAAAAAATGCTTTTCTTTCAAAAATAAGGACATTTCTAACTGACCTCAAACATTTGAATGGTAGTGTACATATAGTATATTCAGGATGCCTCTCTCACCAGAAAACGGTACATCTCTGAGCACAGTGGGTCCCCAGCCCCTCCACAGAGACAGCAGGCCGTCCTGAGCCACAGCAGAGCGGATACAGACCCGCAGCTCGCTGTAGGACAACCGACGGGACTGCATCTTAGTCCTGACCAGCTCCAGAGGGCTGATCACTGTCACAGCCCCCACTGCAACACAGATACACGCCACAAATAAAGAAAAGCGTCTACAGCTGGGATTCTACGTTGGACCGTCACACACTTACATCTGGCAAGACCTCCGGCAAGAAGAGGGACGTGGCTTCCCTGAAGACCCAGTCCGAATCTGAGAAAGTCCCGCAGCTGGTCATAGCAGGTGAAGTAGATGATGGTAGCAGGTACGGCCATAACCCTACACACACAAATGAACAAAGGTTTAAATGAATTTTCAGGCCGGAAACGTGTAACTCTTTCCAACCAGTACTGCCACACACATAGAAAAAAGTCATATTTCACTCAATGCATCATCAATGCATTAAAACCTGTGTATTATGATTCATTTTTACATTCAAAAGATTCCTAGTATTTTTTCTACATATAGAATAACCTTGTGAAATATCGTTATTCTCCACATTTGGTGGAATCTGTGAAATATCTAGATCTTTTTGCATATAGAAGAATCTGTACAATACAACAGTACTTCTGCATATTGCTTCTTTATTGTGTTACTGACGCTCCCTTCGTTTCTGCACAATCCTCTTTGATGTTGAAACACTGCAAAGTTCCCTGCTGTGGGATTAATAAAGGATTATCTTATCTTTTCTTAGCAGCTATGCAGAGGTCAAGTGTCTTTGACAGGACGGACTGATGGACTGAAGGTTGGAACACACAGTTTCTGTGATAACTTACAGAGGATGAGGTGAACGTTTAGTGTCCTTGTTGATTTTTCAGACCCATTCAGAATCATTAACACTTTTGCAGCAGCTTACTCTGTGCATGCACTTGCAACATTTATATTTGAAGGGCTCACTATTTGCTACAATGTTGTATTTCTCTATAATGCACAGTTTTAACAATATTAGACAACTTATATCATTCTCTCAAATCATTTTCTGATTCCCCCTTCTCTGAAAAATAAATCTTGACTTAGGACTAAAGGCTTGAATTATTAACGGCTACTGGTCCACTAGGAAAATCATTGGTCAGGGGAGCCTAGAATTTTGTCCTTGTTCATTTTTTCAAGATATTTTGTAAAAGATTAATTATTTGGTGAAAAAAACCTGCAGACTCTTTAGCACTGGATACAGGAAGGCATGACATACAGCAAAGGTCCAGTCAGCTGGGGGTGGAATGTGGATGTTTTAGTTATGTGGTATGGGCTTTTAACATTTGACTACAGGGGAGCCTCCTGTGTAGATTTCAAATAGTGAAACTCCTCTGTGAAAAGGAATATTTGGTTGGCCTGCCATGAAAAAGGCAGTACTAAGTGAATTTAATGAATCTCAATATAGAAAACATTACATTTACAGAGGAAATAGTTCATCCTTTAATTATGACACTCAAGAGTAAAACAATGCTTAAGAGCTGCATATCAGAATAAAACATTTACAGCGTTCTCACCCTTTATCTCAATTCTGACACATTAATTCTACAAGTACTGCACATATTTCCTACATGTTACTCACAGTGTTGGTGGTAATCCACTCCACAAAGAGCGGAGTCCTTCATGGCGACTGATTTTCACAAAAGCATCCTGTAGCACAAGCAAACACATGACATTATGTGTCATTTCATGGATAAAAGACTGAAAACAAAAGCAAAGCCTCTAATATGCTGCTACTCACAAGAGTCCCGCTGAAATGTGCTGGTGTTTTGTACCAGCTGGTGCAACTGGTTCCATTCTGACAAACATAGATGTGATCCATCAGTCCGTTGCAATACAGGAAACACTTCCCTGTGGGAGAGAACAACCAGAAGTCAAAGGAAGAGAAAAAACCCAAAGCTTCACAGAATAATCACAGGCTAATTCATTAAAAAGTCAGAATTGAAAAACAACTGTGTCTCACAGTATGAACAGAAAGCAGCAAAGGTTAATATGTTGTCTAAACTGAGCTGTACGAGCCGTCACAGGGTAGAGAAATGTCATTAATAATGCAGGCAATGGCAATGACCGCAGAGCCGCTCAGAAGGTAACATCAGGACTGTGCTTGTTCACTGATTACTCTGTTTGTTATTTCAGAGCTGAACACTGACAAAACCTTCAAAGAATCTCCAAAAAAAGCAGCATTTCGCAACCAGTTCTGCCACAAATTTTGGCCTGTTACATTTACAAGTTACAGAACCAAGCGGGAGCAGGAGTAAAAAGAAGCTGACTCTGGAATAGTGAGGTACAGCAAGGAACACTATCAGTGTTTCTTTGACATTTCAAACTGCAGAATTACAACATGATAGTTGTGAAATAAAAACATGCTCATCTAAGCTGACTGAAATCATGTCCATCTATTTGCATATCTTGTTTTGACTGGCAGAGATGTTTGGATTTGAGCGTGTGGCTGCACACACAAAACTGTGTCGCACCAGCATGTTTTCAAACTGCAGCCAAGTGTTAGCGTGTCAGATACTCACACTTGGAGGGGCGAGTGACACCACCCCACGGAGCAGATTCGCTGACTAAAGCTATGGAACGAAGCAAAGAAAGGACAAACAACAGACAGAGGACAGGTGTAGTGGGGTTAGTATTAGGAGCAAAGCGTTCAGATAAAAATGGCACCTACAAGCAGCTGTCAAAAGCAAGCTCAAACCCTTTTCAGACATGGGATGTGGAACATTGTTGCTTTGTCAATCTGTTAAAGTGAGGACATTCTGCCATTCAGACACAGGCCACTTTTCCATATATGTTCTGTACAGCTTCATTCAGACAGACCGCCTATAGTGCCAGAGAGAACCGCAGTATGTACGTGATGCTGGTCATTCACACAACATAAGACGTGTATAAATGCAATCACAAACAAAATCTAAACTAGTAGCACCTTATCAAAGTCTAGTAATTTTTGATGTCTTAAAACTGTGAAACTAAAAGCTCAGGAGTTAACATGAAGAAAGGCACAATGTAACAAAGTATTTATCTATAGCTGATACGTCTTTCTACGACCCGCCTCCACTCTACTTCTCATGTATTAGTTTGGTTGAGAGCAAAACTTGCGTTCCCCTCATTTCATTGGTAGACGAACTCAATTGGCAAAGTAGTCCTATCTTCTTCTTTTTTTTCAAGCCAAACACCGGTGCCGCATGCCGGAAATCCAGCACAGTGCTGGAATACTTTAAGCCATGCGTTGCTTGTGTGTGTCCCTCTGTTAATGTAACTGTTCAGTTCAGATTCATGTCGTGTGGAAATGCATATCTGAAAGGGGCTGAAGTGTTTTATTAGCTAAGCTAACGTGTGATTTTAAATCACGGAAGCTACATTTCCTACCTTGGTGGAACGGTGTCTGCTGAGCCTGCAGCCTGATCTTCACAACGTCCAGCGGTGTGACTGTAAACAAATCAGCTGATTCTGTTATATTAACAACACAAGAGCTGTACAACAATAACCAAAGTGGATGAAAATGACAAGAGATTGTGGAAAGCTCCATTGTTGCTCTTCCTGGTCATTATTTCTATAATCTCACCAAATATAGATGTGAGGAGGGCGCCAGTGCCAGAGGCCAGCATCTGCTGCACTGGAGAGATCGCAGCTACGGGGCGTCCCACCGTCCGCTCCCCCATCCTGCCCACCTGTCAGGCCAAAGAAAGAGCACTGAGAACACAATGTGCTGCATTTAACTCCACAGAGGTGTTTGTGATCCTGCTGAATGCTGTTCAAGCCGGCGTGTCTGTGTCTCCATGTTATGTAAAACAATTAAGGAGGACTGTCGCTGTCCCGTAAGATCAGCAGCCTTAAACTGAGTTTGTGGCTGGGTCAGTGTCCTGTTACGTCAGACTGCTCAGTATCTCATACCGCCTGCTAAAATGCTCCAAATTAGCATAACTGCAGCACAACTTAGGCTCTAAAACTTTATGCTTAAGTCCTTGAGAAGAAAAGGATACACTGCTGAAAACAAATGCTAATTATTACTGAATTCAAATCAGACGCCTCTCTTTAATGTGAGCAGCACGAGTTAAGGCGGAGTTGTTAAAACCTTTTGATAGCTTATCTATTACATGCATGTCTCCAATCTCACCATACAGCCAGTGGCCCACTTCTAAATGAGGGAGTGGGGATGCAGATAAATAAGCTACAAACAAATCCATCACTAACAGCAAAGTAGAGCTGCAACAATTAATTGATTAGTTACTTGGTCTGTCATATTATTTAAAAAAATGCCAGAGTGTTTCCAAAAGCTCAATGTGACGTGCTCAAATTTCTTATTGTGTCCCCAACCGCAAGGGAAGATGCCAAAAAGTATTTTAAATCCTGGAAATAAAGAATTTGGACTTCTTTTTTTCTTTAAAAAAATTATTAAAAAAAAACAATTACTGGGTATCATAATCATATTTAATAAATTTAATAATTGATTAGCTGATTAATTAGTTAGCTGATAACCATACACTGCGATATTGAATTAATTGATATGACTTCAGATTTAAGATACTGAAACCACATAATCAAAAAAATTACTTCAGTTAATCAATTATAGAAATGTAATTGTTGGCGCTCCACTTATCAGCTATTAAATTCATTGCCAGCTAATCTGATAATCAGTTAATAGTTTTGAGTATTTTTTTGAAGGAAAAAACTCAAAATTCTCTGATTCCATCTTCTTAAATTTAAGCATCTTGCTACTTTTCTCCTTTTTGGCAGTAAAGTAAAATGTATTGGATTGTGGACAAAATAACTTGCAGAAAAACACTTTAGGAAACAGTTTGACATTTCTCGCCATTTTCTAGACCAAAGAAAAATAATTGAATAGTTGATAAATAAAAAACAAAACAAAACAAAAACAACAACAGACAATGAAACTATCTATAATGGAAACAACCAGTAGTTGCACACCTAAAGCCCAGATGTTTTGACTGAATTTGCTCACATAAAATATGCACAGTGAGGAACTTCTGGAGATGTAACATCAAACTTGTCTTCTTTACTGTCTGCTTGCCCTTTGTTTCCCCTGTCTCGTCCTGATCCCGGAGTTTATTCCAGTTTAGTGTGACAGTTATAGACACTTGGCCCTCATGGTTTGTCTGCACAATAAGCTGCTTTTCAAAACAAAGTGCCCAGATCAGACATGTGGTTACGCGAGTGCCCTCAAAAAAGAAGGTCGACTGTCACGCTAGTTACACAATGCTGCATATAGATATAACGCGTTTCACTCCATGTCAACCTGACACTCATGCTGACAGGACAGAAGTTAATAAAAATACAAAGAGGCCTCCTTCAGATCAGAAAAGCTTCACTCAAAAGATTCTCAACCCAAAACGTAGTGCATGAAGTCCAGTTTTGGTACACTATGTTCTTTTTTCTAATTTGGCTGAAACAGAAGCTTGTAACAGAATTACTATATATTGAGCTCCAGTAAAGGTAAGAAGGAACGGTTGGTTTGAAAGACGGTGAGTTAATTTATAAAATGCATTAAACCAGCCCTCTCTGAAATATGTCATCTTTTAACTGCCCGCTGCGTCTCGGTGCTGATTAGCTTAGTGGCTACCTAGCGAGCTAGGGGTTTTCAGAAGCCGTTATCGTTCATTTTAAATTCATCACGCTAACGTTGCTCACCTCTACTTCAGTTGCCAGCCTCGTTGCGAAACACAGGTGTCTTCACCCATGTCATTTAGCAGCTAAGCTGCTCTGTCCTGTCTCAACTTCTTCGGCCGCTCCATCCTGGATGATAAGCCGTAAACATGTCTGGAAAGTCCGAGGGCACGTAGAGGTACAGGCTGCGCACGCACGCTGCTCTCAAGATCTCACAAACATGTCAGGGCAACGATGGTCGTAGCTTGGCAACAGGAGGAGGCCAATGCGCATGTTTTGGAGATCAGCGGTTTTGCTCCGCCCCTCTCTGCCGCTGCTGCGGCGCCGCCTGGTGGACGCGACGCTGCGGTGCGCTGCAGCTGCCGCGTGTAAACAAGTTTGTAAGCCAGTAAACTGCTGCTTTTGCGAATGAAACGAGCAACTTCATCGAAAAAAATAGCTGAAATTCTCCATAGCTGTTTCTGTTTTTTATAAAATAAAATTCTGTTTTCAGAGAACAGAAGTGTCGGTTTTAGGCTACGAGAGAAACCGGGAGCCTCCTCTCCCTTCACTCTATATATTGGAGGCGTGTTCAACACAATGCGGCTCAGTCACTGTGCTAGTTAGCGGTAACACACTTGTGAAACACCTGGCTGCTCACAACAGCCCCTCAGTCTTTTCACTAAGGTAAGAGCAACATCATCTTCCCTGACACTAACGTAATAGTTGTTTGGCAAACAAGTCTTGCGAGTAAACTGTAGAACCTTAACAATGACATTTAAACAATTAATTTTAGCTGTACTTTGCATCAGTTTAATGTTTGTGCGGTTTAAACTGTTCTGTTGAGTGAAACGTCAACCGTTTATCCCGAGCAGCTGAGATTTTTAGACAAAAGGCGTTTTTTTTTTTGAAATGCAAGTTAAACCAAACTGAAAGCAAATTAATTTATGGAAACTGGTTTGACTTGTCGATTTATTGCTCAATGAAGAAAAATAGGAACAAATCGTTAAAGGAAGTAGTACACTTTCAGGAAATTAACTGAACAGTGTTGAGTCTTAGAATTTTGCTTTACAGTTGTACCAGTGGAAGTTAAAAAAAAAAGTTTTTAGATGACCAGATAGGTGAGATTAATTCAGCATAGATCAACAGAACTAATTCTGCCAGGTAGAAATATCTCATCATACTTATTACACTATTTTAAAATCAAGATTTTCTGCAAGCTATAGTGTTGATTGCAGAAGGGGGATTCCTCCTGCATTTTTTTCAGTTTCCTTGTGTGTGTGTGTGTGTGTGTGTGTGTGTGTGTGTGTGTGTGTGTGTGTGTGTGTGTGTGTGTGTGTGTGTGTGTGTGTGTGTGTGTGTGTGTGTGTGTGTGTTTGCTGCAGATGTTCAGGTGGGTTGTGATCTCCTGGGCTCTCTTGGCCCTGGTTGGTGCAGATGAGTGTCCAGATGGAGGCCGATGTGAAGATGGTCAAACCTGCTGCAATCACCTGGCCAATGGATATGACTGCTGCCCATTTGATCAGGTACATAGCATCTGAGTATTTTCCCTGAGCATTCATTTCTGGCAACCTATGAAAGTTGTCCTACTTTTGCTGTCAGTGATTTACTTTTGAGATAATGCATGATTTCCTTTTCATTGTCATTGCACAAGAAATTGACCATAAATCCTAGTTTAACTCTGAAATGTCTCAGAATTATTAAGAAATTTACAAAAACAATCGTATGCTGCATGAATTGGTTGTATATGTGGTTGTATACTTTGCACAACTGCCCTGAGCCCAAGGAAGCACTTGAAATGCAGAAAGAGCAGGAAAGTAGTACTGGACCAGTTAAAACCACTGGACCCAGTCAGACCTCAGAGCCAACAGACCTGAACCTTCAGCAGAAAAGTACTTCAGTCATGAACTTTATAATTATTCCACATAAATATGAGCGAAGTAAAAATCTATCATGGCAACAAAAAAAACAAAAAAAACCAAAGAAACAACCAACCAAAAAAAAAACCACAACTAAGCTAGTCCTGCTAACTAGGTCATCAGTCCAACTTAGCGTAGCAGTAACTGCCATTTCTACTTTCTGATTGGAATCACAATTTGTTGTGGTTTAGCTGCTTTTTTTTATTTCTTTAAGTGAATTTAGGTGTGAAATAATTGATTACACCCATTTTAAAGTAATTAATAAACATATTTGCTACAAACTAACCCAATCAGTATAGATCTAAAGCAGAAAAACAGAATCCAATTAAAGCTAATTAAGCCACAGCTAACCTCTGCTAAAGCCAAATTTACATAGTTTTTGCCCCCTAACTGTTTCCTGTCTACAGACAACTAAATCAGTGATGGAAACTAAAGGTAAATAGCATTAGTCTGCCTTCGAGACCTAGTTGCAGTAACTGCCTCCTTGTTCAATTTGCAATTTGGTGTGTCAAATTACTTTTACTTTTACTCTGATAATTCATTGAAAAGTATGAAAGTGTAAGCAAACTAATCCAAGTTTTTGGATTAATTTGTTCTTGATAACTGTCATTATCAAAAATATAACTGGTAGATGGAAAGCTGAAAGAAACGTTTTTTTTTTTCAGTCAGTGATTTTTTTTGTTGTAAAGTAACTTTAAAGGACAGCAATTAGTTTTTACATTCTAACGTATCCCAGTGTTAAACTCCAGCAAAGTCATAATCCTTCAGTTTCAGTAGATTAATTGTGTCCTTGTCTGTAGTGTAGTTAAATGTACATATGAGATAGTCATTCCCTTGTAGAATTAAGTAAAACAGGACAGCCTTGCTATTCATTCTCAATGATGTTTTATCACTTTACAAGTCAGATAAAAGCTCTGGCCCCATTTAGACACTGTGATAGTCGATTTTGAACTTTGGTAGTCAAAGTGTTCCTACTACTGCTGTCTCCACAGGCTGAGTGCTGTGAGGATCACATCCACTGCTGTCCTGCTGACACAGTCTGTGAAACAGCCACATCCAGCTGTGTGAACGCCACTGTGTCCATCCCCTGGGTGGAAAGAGCCTCAGCTGATCAACCCAGGCTCTCCAAAGTAAGAATATCACACCGCAGGCATTGTCTTTTATTAACACAGATTAAATATTTAAATAGATTATATGCAGTGATCTTTCCCCTCTTCTCCACCCACAGTCCTTCAGGATGATCAAGTCTTACATGGGGGATGACGACGACAACATCTGTCCCGATCTGTCACAGTGTCCAGCTGAGTTTTCCTGCCTAAAGGCTTTGACAAGGTTTGGCTGCTGCCCACTAGCTCAGGTAATCTAACAGATAACTAATTTCAATTTCATTCACGTGTAAGTTCTTAATTCATGGTGCTAATATTGAGTCTAAAAGGGTTACTTAGCACACAGATCCTTTTCCATTAATGTTCCTTTCTATTTTCACTTAAATTTTATTGCTTTTTATACATTTAGCTGTGAGAATATATGTGATTACTGCTCTTGTGGGACAGTCAGTATAAAAGGTGTAGTTGTGTCTGTGCTCAAACAACAGGTGACAATTTGCTGCTGGAAATCAACATACTGAATCGTTTTACAGCACATAAATCAGTTAGGAATGAGCTCCATGTTGGTGTTTATTTATGAATGGTAATGATTTTTTTGTTGCATCTCTTCCACAGGGTGTCTCCTGCTCTGATGGAAAACACTGCTGTCCTGAGGGTCATCAGTGCAGCGCTGACAGCCGCTCCTGCGTCAAAAAAGGTTCAACTCTCACATTTACTTCAACATTAAGCTCCGTTATCATTATTCCTGATTTATTTTTTAACTTTAACGTTTCCGTTGTCTCGCCACAGACATTGTGACTACAGTTATTTGCAAGGACGGAGTGTCAGAGTGTCCAGATGAAACCACCTGCTGTGAAACTCCAGAAGGCACATGGGCATGCTGCCCAATGCCAGAGGTACACAATGGATGATCTTTATTGTTTTATCATAACCAGCAGTTCAATAAATGTTACTCCAGAACATAAGTGAGATTATTAAAGAGGAAAAAGTCAAATGATGGATTTGCATGGCCTGCCTTGATGTCCTGCTATCGTGACGTTTGCAGTGTCTTATCCTGTGAGGATGTGACTTTATTCTCTTTACAGGCTGTGTGCTGCAGTGATAAGATACACTGCTGCCCTGAAGGAACCACATGTGATGTCGAACACTCCAAATGTAATTCCTTATCTACCAATAAAGTGCTGCCGATGTGGGCCAAGCTGCCCGCCAGGATGAGAGCAGACTGGGAGAACCTGAAAGGTCAGGCTTTCTGTGTTGCACTAAAAAACCAGAGTCACTTCCTTGTTCTCGTTAATTGTTAAGCAAGTTTCTGAGTGTGTTTCTGTGACCTGATCCATGTGTGTTTTTAATTTCAGTGGTTGAACAAGTGACTGCTGGAACAGTCAATGACGTTGGAGCAGAAAAAGTCCCTGAAGTCACCACAGCCAATACGGTTCCTCCTTCTGAAGAGGAAGTGTCTACATCATCTGTTACTAAGGCAGCTGCAGGTGAGATCACAAGTATGCAGCGCATTATAACGACACCTAAAAAAAATTGCATTATGTATCATGCGATGCACATATTGAGACTAAATGCATTTGTTTTCAGGCATCACAAAGTAATTTCTGATGGTTTAAAATGCTCCCTCTGACTGTGATATTTCTGTGTTGTTTACTCTTAAAAATGCGATCTTTTCGTGAAATGCACCGCTCACCTACATGCGCTGTTTTGTCCACTCATAGAAAAGACCGCATGTAGCAATAAATCACTCGGCTTCATCTGGGACAAATCTGACATTACAATGCCCTAGTTTAACTCTTTTCAAAATCATTTTTGGTCACCCACCTGTCTTAGCACACTGCAGCCACCAAGCAGCAGCTACAGAAGCCTGCAAAGGGAAATCGTTGTGTCTGTTGATAAGAAATTGTTCAGCAAGTGATGTGTTATGCCTGTGATAAGGTGGGATGTGCGACCAAATGAGAAAGTTGGTCACACTGGTGCTACCAGTGAACGAGTTAGTCTGGAGCCCTGGGAGACAAGTGTGAAAAAATCTAAGTGTCTGTAATATGTAGTGTATTTTTCCTGTGTTGGTAGCAACTGTGGGTACTTGGAAAAATGTACCATGGTTGTGCTGTTTCCATGGAGGTGCAGGAAGCAAAAGCAGTTTGGGGTTCAGAGGGTTACCGAGGGTGGTTGAGTTTTGATTGAACAGCATGAACAATATCTGCCTTCCAGTTAAGATCGGTGCATGCATGACTTACTGGCCCAGTTAAGGTGATAAATAGCAGAATTTCCTGATATGACGAGACAAAAACTGATCTTGCAGTTCAGGTCTGTCAAGGCTAAAATTATATGCAACTGAATTCTTCCTTGTTGGTTTCCATGGCCAATGACTGCTTTGTAATGGTCATGTGAACAGTAAATCACGTTAGTAATCTGCTGGTAGCGGGTTTAAAGAAGTTGTTCAAAAGCATCAGTGTGGCGGAAAATCAGTTTTCTAGTGTTACAGTTCTGGTCAGCCCAGATTTAAAATGTGATGTCAAACTGAAACTACTCTGTGTGATTTTGTTGTAAAAAAAAAAAAAAAAAACAAACAAAAGTGAACCTTTTTTCCACTTTAATGTATTGTGTGTACCCTTAAGATCTTTGGCAAGAAGCATGCTCAATGTGAATAAGTGAACACAGATGCCATAAGCTATGCAACATGACTTTTACACCCAGTGCAAGCTGCAGTCTGAGCATCAGGGGTGATACAGTATGAAACATCAACAAAACTGACCGCTTTCATCTCTGGATATGTTAGGTAGAACTGGGTCGCAGGTGAATAGTCTTCTTGACTTGGGATGATTCCTAACTGAGTGAACTGAGCTGGAAGTTGTTTAAGTGGCAGCTACGATAAGAGCTTGTCAAATTCTTAAAATGCTTAGGAAAGAAGGTTCGGTGCTTTCTTTCTTATCTCCTTTAGCAAAGAATACAGTGGACCATCCTTTACAAAAGAAACAAAAGAAAGTAATGCTGTTCCTTGCACCATCCATGACAGACCCATGTCAGCAACATATGCCATCGCTTGATTATCTAACTTTGTGTAAGAGCGGCCATTTTCTCTTAGCACCATCACTGTCTTTTCCTGTGTTCTCAGGATTTTGCCTTCACATCTTTTCCAGACCTCATGACATTTCCATTGCGGTCAAGAACAAAATGTGTAGGAAAAAACTCAAGATGTGATTTTTCTGATTGTTCCACAACCCTGGATACTGAAATCTAAAACGGCGTCCGCTGTCTTGAATGAAATTGTTCATGGGGAGCTTGAGCCACCAAAAATTGTGGAGCATTTGCGTCTACATTATGCAGCCACGGCACATGGTCAGTAGTGCCTGCATGCTCCCCCGCAGCTCATAGACTTTACAGTGTTATAAAATCTCACCAATTTAACATACATTATAAAGGAGACGTTTACTTTGAGTGAAAAATGATTTTTGTTCATTGCAATATCACAAGCAGCCACTGGGAAAATTGACTCACATTAGCTTTACTTTGGGTTTGTTGGAAATTCTTTTGCTTTCTTTCATTTAGAATAGCAGTGCACATTTCTGAAAGGGGCCATGCCGGTTGACAAACAAACATAACAGTTGTGGAGCAAGTTCCTGAACAAATAAATGTGTTTAGTGCATTTTAAAATCCCCAAATTTTTAAAATAAAAACCTGTGTCGGTGAAACAATGAATCGAGTCACTGATTAAAAGATGAACATAAAATGAATTGGTAACTGTTTTGCTCTTCAAATAATTAATACTTTTTTTTAGGAAAAAATATCAAATATTTGCATAGTCTGGCCTCTAAAATGTGACTCTTTCTTTGTCGCAATTTTCAACTGGGACTAAAAATGCCACCTTGGTTTCTTATGCATTACAGACAGCATTTTTCTAAATGTACTATTATTTCGCAGACAAAATTATTCATTTGCTTTTCTGAAAAATAATAGTGACATTATTGTGGATGAAATAAGTGTCAGTTTCAGCCCTCAAATCCTGCACTGTTTACATCTATGTTCTTGCAAGTGGTCTTCATTGTCCCTACATTTGTTTCTACATTTTTTGAAACATGAACACCAGCAATTGACATTACTCTGTACTGTAGCACTAAAAGTGATCAAAAATGCATCTTTAATTTAATACAACATTAAACTGTAACTGTTATCCCATCAAAATCTCACATATGTTAGCTCACTGGCATAGTTTAATGAAATGGAGTCTTAGTTGCTGTTAATAGTTAAGCAGTGACTTTATACAAATGGTTATAAGGCAGATTATTTCTTTTCTGCCTGGTGAATTTGTGGTCATTCAAAATGTGCAGCAACACGTGTGGATTTGCTTTTGTCCAGGTAATGACGTCCCCTGCAATCAGACAGCAGCTTGTCCTGATGGCAGTACCTGCTGCAAAACCAAAGAAGGAGACTGGGCCTGTTGTCCTCTGCCAGAGGTAAAGCAGTGCTCCATCTTTCATTAAAAGTCCCCTTTTTGCATGTGTAAATCCAGTGTATTGTGAATAACTGTTGACCATCTGTCCCAGGCTGTTTGCTGTGAAGACTTTGTGCACTGCTGTCCAAAAGGTAAGAAATGTAACCTGGTAGCGCAGACCTGCGACGATGACACTTGCTCCGTGCCGTGGGCTGAGAAAGTACCCACAATCCCCCGGCAGGACGTACAGGTAAAGGATGTCCCCTGTGATGACACCGTCAGTTGTCCTGATGGCTTTACCTGCTGTAAAACCAAAGAAGGAGGCTGGGCCTGTTGCCCTCTGCCAGAGGTAAAGCAGTCTGTTGTCTTTCATTAAAAGTCTCCCCTTTATAATGGGTAAATCCAGTGTATTATGAATAAACATTGGCTGTCTGTCCCAGGCTGTTTGCTGTGAAGACTTCGTGCACTGTTGTCCTAAAGGTAAGAAATGTAACCTGGCAGCGCAGATCTGCGACGATGGCACCCACTCCGTGCCGTGGGCTGAGAAAGTACCCACAATCCCCCGGCAGGACGTACAGGTGAAGGATGTCCCCTGTGACGACACCGTCAGTTGTCCTGATGGCAGTACCTGCTGTAAAACTAAAGAAGAAAAATGGGCCTGTTGTCCTCTGCCTCAGGTCAGCATCACACACACTGATGATTTATTTCTGAATGTCATGACTCATGTTTAAACAAAAAACTGTCAGAAATGAGTATTTTCTTGACATACTTCAGTGGTTCTGAATGCTCTGAGCAGCAAAATGTGAACTTATTTTATCCAAAAAACCTGCCAGAAAATTTGAAAAGCATGTTGTCTTCACAGAATTGCCAAAATTACACTATTTAACAGAGCTAGAAACTCTAAAAAACTGTGAGAAATGTCAGATTTTGATCTTTCCCATTAAACTCTTCTTCTGTGACATGCAGTTCAGTCAAGAAACTTTAAAAATCCAAGCTTAAAATTGTGATATTTCATCAAAATCACTATATTCTACATCTCATTGAAAAAAAATGCAAAAAAAGAAAATAAACTGTTTGCTTTAATCAGATTCTGTGAAAAACAAAAAAAAAATCTGCACATATAGTTTTGCAAATCATATTTCCCAAAATGGCAAAACATTCCCATTTATTGTATTTATTTTCTATAGAGCATCTTTTTTACTAAGCTTTTTCCAGGTTGCTATTGTTAGCAAGAGTTTTGTTTGTACTTGAACCCACATTTTGACTTTTCATAACTTCAGAGAAGTGCAGATAAAACTGATAATATTAAAGATGGCTCAATTGTCTTTAGTGTTATTCTGTCTTAAATCATCACATTTTTACAGCAATTTCCACTTGGCCATCTCTGCCTGAAACTTTTCTAGCATAAAATATTATTATTTATTTAAGATATTAAATTTTAGCTTAATATATCAAGTACTTTCAGATTTTTTTCTTATGCCCATATTGAAAACAGTTATTTTCTTAGTTATATTTGAAGAACCATTCTGAAAGAACTCTCTATCTCTGCTTTTGTTTTTGTGGTACAACTTGTCATACCTGCTCATTCAGAAAGTGATCAAATATTTCATATTAAATAATATTCATTGTCTTTTGTGCTACAGCTACGTATATTCCAGAAAATATCACTATTTGACTTTTGCATTATCAAATTTTTTGTTAATTTGAGCTTAAAGATGGGAGTTTCCATGATGGCTTCAATTTCTTTTCCTTCCATATCTGATTTCAACCGTATTTAGAGACTATTTGATGTACTTGTCCAATATTGCAGATTCTGAATCCATGACATGATGATGATGAAACGTCAGGGTTCTGTCTTTAACAGTTCCTGGCATATTTCATTCAAACAGCCTCAAATTTCAATGTGATAAAAAAAAAAAAAAAAACAATAAATCAAGCTAGAATTTCACAGATGCTTTTTTAAATATCCATAGTTTGTAATCGAAAAAAAAGAGAAAAGTTTCAACCAAATGAGAGATGTTCAAGCAGAAGCTCCCTGGTGATTTGAGACAGAATAACCCTTTGGTGTCCAGGTGAGCTGCAACAGTAAACCAGCATGAAAAGTAGCACAGCCTCCACTAAATGGAATGCAGCCACCATTAACACACCGCTACATTTCCTGCTATGACGTGAAAATGTCTGCCGTGAAAAAGCTTGATTCTCATGTGACTTCATGGATGTAGCCGTGCCTTAAGAATGTTTGTGAGTGAAAGTGTTGCTGTCCGTGTCGAAGGCGGTTTGTTGCGACGACCATCAGCACTGCTGCCCTGCTGGCACCACCTGCGATACAACCACCCTCACCTGTCAGGGCCCGTCAGGCTCAGTTCCCATGAAGCAGAAGATGCCTGCGTTTTCCACTGCAGCACCAACTACAGCGAGCCAAGCCCAGGTGACCGAGCAGGAGGATGAAAAGAAGGAGCCCAAGGAGGAGAATAAAGAAATAGAAGGCAAGATCCAGTGCGACTCTAGAACCAGCTGCCCTCAGTCGTCCACCTGCTGCTTCATGGCTGCCTCTCAGCGGTGGGGCTGCTGCCCACTGCCTCAGGTGAGTTCTGCTTCTGCAGCACAACGCTGACCCTCCAATGACTCATCTATCAGTAACTTATCAGTGAGGAGGTTTATTGTTTGGCCTATGAAATATCACAGGGCACTTTTTTACAGTTGCACATGTGACACAGATAAAGCTTGTAAATTAGTTTTTGCTTAGCCTTCTGAACCCCAAGCAGTTTCTGATTGATATTTTAAACTCCTGTCACATTTTTACTCACTGTGAGGTCATTCTTGACTTCAATATAAAGTCCTGCACCTCTGTGAAAACAACACAACCATGGCTAAAAGTAGAAAGAACTCAAACATGTCCTCTGTGCAGTGTAACAAAGTTAGAATGCCATGAATCATGAAAAGAAAAAAATAAAGTCAAATTCCTTTGATGATTTATTTTACACAAATTTGAAAACTTGGAATCAACAGGTGCTTTTTTTTTCCAAGTGTGCACAGATTTTTAGCAATGCTGGAAAGAAATGGTGCCTCTACATACTACAGATATTCTACTACTTACATTTATAATTTGTTTACATACTTTCCTCATCCTCTCTGGGTAGACACAGCCTGCAGTTCAGCTGAAAACTTACTGAATTTGTATTACATGGCTCTTAGTCGCAGCTAAGTCACTAATGGTGTCGGCTGTACTAAGGAACACAGAAATTTTTGTTTCTTTACAGAATCTGGTTAGACTAAACAATTTATTTTGGGCCACGTTTTAAGTGAGATGTAAAATGAAGTGATTCTGATGATGTATCACTACTGTAAAGTTAACATTTGGATTCCTGATGAAACAGCACAAAACATATCATTTGTCCCTCTGAAAGTTTAAAATCCATCTGTTCTGTCTGTTTGTACAGTTCCTTGCTCAGATAGATTGTATGATAGATTAAACGATAACATGCTTTACAAACCCACAGCAGATTTTGGGGTTCAGATGGTTAAATGGAACACAGTTAATATTAATGTTGTTAAATCAAAACTTGACAGATTTCTGTTTGTAAATCTTAAACTATTGGAAAGTACTGCACCCTGATGGCCTTAATGCCTGAAAAAATAATACAGACAAAACTCAAGTTCGGCATTCGCAGAGAGGAAGAGGTGACAAGATGTGCAACAAGAATCAAATGGTTGATTGCAGACAACACATGATGAAGCATATATATACATTTAAACAGCAGAGATGAGTCATTAGTTGTTCAGCCTGCTGAGATTTCTGGCTTTTTAAAGTGATCTCTAATTACTGTGTTAAGTTGTGGGGAAAAGTCCCCACCCACATGTTCAGCAGGGGACAGTGATACAAACAGGGGAAGGTCATGTGTTTCTCACATCCCAGAACAAATTAGGAACCAGTTTTATCTCTAATTTGAATGAAAATATACTTTCTTCTGCATCTCTACTCTCATTTAATTTCATTTGTTTCATTTTCATTTTTCATTCTCATTTAATCTCTATTAATTTACATGTTGCACTTACTTAAGGGAATGTGATTCCTTTTGGCCTAAGATTTAAAGTTCACTCTAAAGTTATAGTAGTTATAGAATAATTAATGCGCTGTTAATGGTAGAATAATCTGTCAGCACTTCTTTCATGACTCCAAGTTTAGCCTTTTCACTAGCGATGAAAGGAGAAGTAGAAAACGGGAGGGATGATGTGAAACTTGTACTTCTGCCTCTCACTTCCCTTCAGGCAGTGTGTTGTGCTGATGGGAGCCACTGCTGTCCTCAATACTACAAGTGCAAGGAACAAACGACCTCGTGCGTCAAGGGAGAAGTGGAGATCCCGTGGTACACCAAGCTTCCAGCCGTCACCAGCGACCAGTCTGATCTCAGCTCTGTGCAGTGCGACGGCGGGAGCCAGTGTCCTGAACACACCACCTGCTGCAAGCTGGCCACGGCCGAGTGGGGCTGCTGCCCACTGGAAAATGTGAGCGATGTGTGGAGAGATTATCAACCTGTTCTGTCAGTAGCTTCATCGGGTTTTCCTTATTGGTTGCTCCGTCTCACATCGCCAGAAACCTTCTGCTTGACTGCTCTGATTTGCTTGAAGCTTTTTTTTAATCATAAAGTCAAGATATTTAAAATGGTATCTGCAAATTTTTAAATTTATGTATCAAGTACTTTTCAAGAAGAAGTGCTTTTAAAAATTGCTCGTCGACCAACTTTCAGCAGGTTTTTTCACACGTTGAAATAAGTTTGATCGACAGTGTCTCAGCAACTATTAAAGATAAAAAAGCCAGAAAATTTCAATGTTATTTTTCATCATGTCAGTGATTTAGAATCTGCAATATTGGACTAATAGCCTCTGATTACTGGCAAGATGAAATATGAAAAAAAAATGAAGCCAACATGAAAAGTTCCATCTCTTAGCACAAAAACAAAAAAACTATTGATAATGAAGAAGTCAACTAGTGATATTTTGGGATCTATGTGTACCTGCATGTCACAATAATACAAAATGAAACATATAGAATACTTTTAAATATGAAATACTTCAAAAAAATGAAAAAAGTTACTTTTGTTTAGCTTTCATAACTGAAAGTTATTAAAGTGTTTTAAAGTGGTTCTCCAAATATAACTAAGAAAATACTTTTCAGTCACTTGTCTCAGAAAGTACTTGATATTCCCCAAAAGATTCTCAAAACCATATTTTATGCCATAAATATTTCTGGCAGTTCTGTGGTCACTGAAACGTGATGATTTAAAACACACTGACCAATGTGTAAAATAACTGGTGTCCTGCTGTGTCTGCAGGCTGTTTGCTGCTCAGATAAGAAGCACTGCTGCCCGCAGGACTTCACCTGCAACGAGGCCTCCAACTCCTGCCAGAGGCTCATCACTCTGGAAGTGGAGATGGTCCCTCTGACTCCGGTTTATCTGCCCGAACAGCCTCTGCCCAGTCCTTTAACGCACGGAGACATCCCATGTGACAAGAAGACCAGGTGCAAAGATGGACAAACCTGCTGCAGGATGTCCCCCACCACCTGGGGCTGCTGTCCATCTCCTAACGTATGACAAACAGCCATAATAATAATAACCCCTGCAAGAGTCAGTACCAAACACACACTCTACACTGCTAGGAACATGAAATGAGTGGCAGCAACAGCTTTCTAATGAAAAAAACGTAAAATATCCTCATATAAGTAAAGTACAGCCGATATGTTTTTCAGATTTTTCCTAAATATTTGCATTCAAACACCTTCAATAAGATGTCAACAGTCTTACACACAAAAATAAAATATCAACCAGTTATTCACAACTTCAAGATTCAGGTTTGTTCAAGTGACCACTGTCTACTGACACACAGCATCAATTTTGTATTTCTATGTAATTTAGGAAAGAAAGAACTTTATAAATAATAAGTATACAATAATAATGTTTGATTGACAGTTTTAAGTAACTGTGTCCTTCCTGCAGGCGGTTTGCTGCAGCGACATGAGGCACTGCTGTCCCACTGGCTCCTTCTGCACCGAGGAAGGCTCCTGCATCCAGGACCCCCTCCTCCGCTGGTCCAACTGGCACGTGTCCCTCGCCAACAAGAAGAGAGCGCTATTGCTGTGAAAACATCCCCCTGCACTGTCATTTGTTTCTGCCTGCAGCTCACTAATGGAAGAAAACATAAAGGGATTTAAAGGGTGATTTTTAAATGCTTCTGTCTGTGTGTAGCTAAATGGTAAATGTTGACGGAGACACTATGAAACTGAAAAGGAAATGTTCTGTGGTCTTGGAGTGGCAAATTTCTAAATGTGGGTTTAAAAACTGCACAGGTTCTTGTTATTTCAAGCGCAAACAGTTTGTTACTTGAAACTCTACTCCAACTGCAGAGAACACAACTGAGACACTCCACAGGGAAAATGATTTTATTCACTGTCACTTCCTGTTCTGCCGCTGCCTTGTTTTGAAAAGTGCACTTATTTATAATCAGTTTGGGGCTAAATTTGATATACATTGTTTTATTGTTTTTAATATGGCATGTTGAATGAACAGTTGAGTCTGTTTTTAAACTGTTACATTCATGAAACCAACTCCTTTGGTGACATACTCTAATGGATAATTACTCATTTATCATCTTCCTGGAATTGTGGGATTTTTTGCATTTTGTAATAATGTGTATTAATTTAAGGAAATGGGACACAAAGAATAAAAAATCATGCTTGGTGCAGCTTCACCTCTGCAGAAGTCAGAGAGATCTCTACATTTTCCATAAAACCAATAAACAAATGACAACAATAAAACTTGTCACATCGTTCATTGTAGTTTAATAGCAACATTTCTGTCAGAAGGAACAGCCGTCATTTAATACCAACTAATTTAGAACTCTGATATCTTTATAGGTGCTTGTCCGTAATGTATTTTAAAATGTATTTCTTCATTCTTTTATATTTATAAAAATGTGTTGACTCCTTTGTCACATCAAATTATAAGTGAAATAAAACCATCTTCAGAGAGGTGTAAAGAAAACACCCATTGCATAAAGAGGGGCTTATAATAACAATCACAGATATTTTAATTTATTTATTTTGATGTCAGACTTTTTATAGTGACCTAAGTTTATTGTGTGTGTTGATGTGTGAGCAGTAAAAAATCTTGTAGAGGTGAAAGTGGAAACTTTCAATTACATATCTTAAAATATAAGCATAAATTTGGGACAAAAAAATTACCTTTTAATTTAATATAAAATATAAAACAGCATCCAAGACTTGTCCATCGGGACAAATTCCCAACAGCACTGGGACAGATAAGAAATTGCATTAGTCATGACGTTATAAAGCTGTATGCATCACAAAATACTGATCCATACAAATGGACTGTGTGAGTACTTCTTTCCACACAGTTATTCGGTTTAAGCAATTCAGTATTTATCAAAATTAAACAATGGGAATTTAAACAACTGAGTCAATCAGATTAATCAGTTCAAATATGTAATTAATTTCTTGTGCCATATTTTTCTGCCCATATAGAAATAGTTTTAAACACTGGTTGCTCCTGTTGCCGAAATTAAAATTATGAATAAATCCTCCAACACTTCCAGCTCCTTTAATTGAAGCTTTTATTTTGGGGACAAACGTAATTACGTGCTGACGTATTGACGTATGAATCATCCTTCCCAAGATGGCGGCGCACCTGCTCCTCCAGCGGTGATCGTGTTTGTTTATCTGCGCAACAACCGAGAATAAATCAGAATAAACGGTTAACAAGCAGCCGGAGCAAACTCCGTCGTCCGAAATGTCCACAGAGGAGCTGTCAGCGTCCGACAGCGAGGCTGTGTTGGCCGGAGCAGGGGAGCGGTGGGCACCGGTGGGCGCTGTGGCCAGCCCGGAGGATGAGAGCGGGAGTGGGAGCGGTGGCAAGCCGAGGCAAAGAGCCTCGTCTTCGGCCTCCGAGGAGGAAATGACCGCTCGGATGAGGAAGCTGGAAGAGGAGCAGGACTTGTTGAACTCCTCTCTGCTCGCCCTCACCTCACACTTCGCACAGGTTCAGTTCCGATTGAAGCAGATTGTCCACGCCCAGAGCGAGGAGAAGGAGAGGATGCTGGCCGAGCTGGAGGAGTTCGCCTTCAGGGGCTGCCCGCATGTGGTGGGCTGCAGAGCTCAGGACGCCAAGCAGCTGGAGAACTCGGTGAGATTCTGTCATTTAGACCCCAAATTACAACCACATCTGGGCGTCCATGTCCAGAAAACATGACAGGTGTCAGAAGCATGTGTTTGAAATATTACTGATGTAGACTGAAGTATTGTAATGGTCCTTACTATTGCAAATGCTAGTCAAATCAGCTGTCAGTGTTGTCACATTTAAAGCAATAACCTTTAAGCCAAACAGCTCTCCAGCAGAAAAACAAGAATGTGAACCTTCGAAGCCTAAACACTGAGACTAAGAGCCCACAGTGTTATGTATGATGTGAAATTATCAGTTTTTTAAATATGAAGGATTAAAACCCTACAAAAAGATACAACCTGAGTAGAAATATACATGAAAACCCAACAAATCCAAGAATTCCTCAGATTCAATTTGAGCAAGTTATCTTTTAATTGTTATCTGGTGGTTTGTTTTGTTGAAGTTTATTTTACTTTTTATTGGCATGGATTTAAGACGTTGTAGTTTGTAGATTGTAGTGTTTAGACCCATTTGGAACATGTTGGAGAGTATCAGCCAGTAGTGGAAAACAACTGAATCCATTTACTGAAGTAGTATAATTTTAAGTTATAATACTTTATTTGAGGATTCCATTTTCTACTACTTTATATTAATACTACACTGCATTGCAAATATAAATATTACGCTTTTTACTTTTAAGAAATAAATTATGATGTAATAGCACAGATAAAGACAAAACTATTGATCCTCAAGGGGAAATTCACCAGCTTCCCTGCAAATATAGAGGAGCTCAATCACCTTTACCAGCTCAGACAATAAAATTCTGAACACATTAATGCATTAATATTTTGTAATCTAATCTCTACTTTAGCTACACACAAACACACACCAAGGAACCTAACACTAATAGTATACATTATTCAGAAGTATGCCAGAGTTTTTAATTTTGTTGCTTAAAGCATTTTGATGTTAATTCTAAGTTTACATTTGAAAGCATAACTCTTACTTGTAGCAGTATTTCTAAACTGTTGTATTGGTACTTTTCCTGAAGACCTGAGTACTTCTTTTACCTCTGATGTCAATATTAGAGCTGGGAAAAATGAGAATACACAGACAATGATGGATTAAATGTTTTTTTAAGTTATTCTTGAGGCAACAACATAACACACACCTACATGTGCATATTAATAATCATTATCTACTTCCAACCTCTTTATCAAGAGCATTTACTACTTTTATTTATCTACTCTGACAGTTAACTGCTTACTTTTAGGTTTCAGACAAGGAACTTGCAGATAAAGTGACTTCATATTTTAAAAAGTGATATAATGTAGTATTAAAAAAACATTGAGGGTTTGAACACTCTGATGAATTACATATTGCTTTTATTAAAAGTTTAAATCATAAAATATGAGAAAATAATGCTGTTGCATTAAAAGTAATTATTATCCAGTCCCAGTAATAGTTGATAAATTAAGAAAATAATTGTCCGATTAATCAAAAGGAAGAAACTGGTTAGTTTCAGCCCTTGTCAGCATTCATTTGATGATCCCCAGTAGAGATAATTAACTCTCATAACCACACAAATCCACTCTTGGACACTCGACTCTCAGATATAACTGCACAGACACATGCGTTGAGTCTGTGTGCTGTTAAACCTTCTTACTTTAACAGAAATGAATGAGCAGCTGTGAGCTCCCTGATTAAACCTGATTGTGTGCATATTGCGTCACAGCGGGCTGCTGCGCCCACCTGTGCTTTGTTCCTACAGATCTCTTATCTCTGCTGGAAAATGTTTCTTTCTGTCACAAGTGTGTGACTCTCATTCGCACAGGCTCAATGAAAACGCCTGCAGCAGATTACTGTCTGTTTAATGAAGGCTTTGGAGTACACAGTGATGTTGGAACAACCTGCTGCTGTTTACTCCCTGCCTCTTTTTGCATTTTGTCTTTGGCCTCATTAGCTGTATACAATATGACATCAGTGCTCATCATTTATTCTATCTAAAGGTTCTTTCTTTCTCCTTTGTCACATGCTTTACACGCAGGAGGACCTGGTGAGTATGATGGTGTCTCTGAGAGTCTGTTTGTTTTACATGATAACCCGCTGCTCAGACCTGCAGAAATCCCAACCCGGCTCTCAGTGTGTGTTCAACTGACTTTAATATATCTTAACTGCAATAAGCAGTATATTTGCCTTTTAAAATATTGATATTGATGGTTGCAAAACTCCTACACAGGTCAGGCTCTTGTGTTGTTACTCCTTGTCTGTAGAAATTAACACCGTTGTGTGTGTTTCTCCCATCAGACTGAGAGGGAGAAGAGGGAGCGTCTGGAGGCTCAGAGGGAGAAACAAAAGGATCTCATTTTCCAGCTGAAGACACAGCTGGATGATCTTGAGCGCTTCGCCTATCAGGAGGGCAGCTACGACTCGCTGCCGCAGTCTGTCGTCATGGAGAGACAGAAGGTGGGACTGTAGAAACACAATGATATTAAAATCCTCTCACATATTAATGCATAGTATCAGTGTAAGCCACAGGTTTTCTGATCCACCTTAGGTGATCATGTTTTTATGTTCTTTACAAGCAGTTTTTGTCACACCTCAAGTGTCACCAGTGATCTGTTTATGTTAAACACACGATGTAATGTTTACCCGTTGTAACAGTCAAACATCTCTTTGCAAAATGCTTCAGGCTTTAGTAGATAGTATATTACTATATAGGTGATTGTTTTCTGTTATTACTGTTTTTGTTTAGGAAGTTTTGTCACACTTCTCTAATAAGAAGCTTGTGAACCCAAAGCTGTAAAAGTAAATATGTGTCTATATTAGTGCTGCTTTTTATTTATTCTTCCCAGCACCCAGTGGCACTTCCTTGTTTGCATAACTGAAGGTTATAATCAGGGAAGTCAAGGTTAACTAGCTCATGTTGCTACTGATTTTTGAGGAGGCTTACAGTTTTTTAACTGTGTTTCACAACATGTTGAATCAGTGTGTGTAATAGATTCCATTTTGATCAAGGACGAACTGGACATATTATTCGAAAAGGATGCATGGCTACAATTCTTACAGTAGCAGTATTTCAGTGCAACAAATAGTCACTGTAGCTGTTTCAGGTGGTTTTCCACATTAAAGCAAGTGCAATCAATATTTTTTCGGTAATCAACCCATCAAATGAAAAACTATCATGAAACTTTAGTTGATGATCAACTGTCATACAAGTGATTACAATTAATTTAATTTTATGCCACTATTAGTTTTAGATTAGTGATATTAGCACCTCTTTCTTGTCTTCAAATCCAAATCGCTTCTTCCAAGTTATTGAGCTCCGCTATTTCATTTGGCTTAAAGCTGAAAGTATGAAATTTATGTCAAGATAAGATAAGATAAAGATAAGATAAAGTTCTTTATTTCTCCCCACTCCAGGGGAAATTTACATTGTTACAGCAGCTTATGTAACAGTAGACGTAGTGATAAGAATAAAATAATAATAGAACAATAGTAATAATATTTACAATATATACAAGGGTGAGAGATGAGGATAAAGTGGCTTAACAGAAAAAATAAAAATAAAGTTTAAAAGTGCAAAGATGTGCAGTGCAAGAATGTCTGTGCAAATTTTATGGTTTGGGGTGGTAATGATATGAGTCCAGGTTATGTTAACATCAGCCACTGATGCTGATGTTGTAAAGTCTTACAGCAGATGGAATGAAGGACCTGTGATAGCGTTCCTTCTTGCAGGGTGGATGTCTCAGTCTGCTGCTGAAGGAGCTGCTTAAAGACCCCACAGTGTCATGCAGATGCTCATCGAAATTAGAACTTGGATTTGGACTTTTTTCCTTTCAAAGATTTCTCAAATTGACCAGTTGATTGTTGTGGTTAAGTGAATAGATGACCGCTAATTGATTAATTGTTACAGCTCTAATCAAAATGCAGTTAGCCAAGAAGTTCAGCGATTTGAGCTAAACAGTTGGTGCCATTAAACCACAGCAGAAAAAAGGAGAACGAATGGTGGAAATACTGATTGAAACATGAAATTTCTGTTAGCTTCATTCAGCTGTTTCATGTTAAATGGTGAAACATGACTCCAAATGAATGTCAATGTTGCTCTTTGTTTAAAGTGTATATAAGCAACTGTGAACAAGCTTATCATTTTAACTTGAAAGGTGATGATATGTCACAACTTGTTTCCACTGCCCTCAAGCGGTCAAACAAATTAGTTACTGCAGGTCTAAGATGAAATTCACCACTTTAATTATTTTCAACCTTTGAGAAACAGTTACATTGTCTACGAGAAGTTTAACCTTCGATCTGACTTTTGTTTTCCAGGTCATCATTGATGAGTTGATCAAAAAGTTGGATGTGAACCTGAACGAGGACATTGGGAACTTGTCTCCTGAGGAGCTGAGGCAGAGAGTCGACGCCGCCATCGCTCAGATCGTGAACCCGGCCAGAGTCAAAGAGCAGCTGGTGGAGCAGCTCAAAACCCAGATCAGGGACCTGGAGATGTTCATCAACTTCATCCAGGGTACACAAGCCTCTACGATTTCCCTAAAATAGTTCTCATAATCATTTTTCATTGCAATGTCTGCCAGCTTAAAAATGTAATGAATAGCTTTGTGTTTTCTTCCAAAAGATGAGGTGGGGAACCCTCTACTGTCGGATGGTGTAAACAGCCAGCAGCCACAAGCAGCAGGGACGAACACCAGAGCTCCTGGAGTGAAGAAGAAAGGTCAGTCATTTAATGTTAAACGTTTGAGGAACTTAAAATTGTCCATCAGTCTACTTTCAGCAATTGTTTTTGCACATTAAAATTTGAGTCTGCGTTTGAACGACAATATCTCAGATACTCTTAAAAATATGTCCCTGAAATTGTCACTGCCATGTCTTATGGTATTGATTCAGAATCTGCAATATTAGGGAAGTAGATCAAATAGTCTGTGATTGTGGGTGGGTTCAAATGTGAAAAAAATGAAGCTGTCATGAAAAGTCCCATCTCTGAGCACATATTAGAGGTCAACTAGTGATATTTTCCCAACCAAATAAGACTTGTCTTCTTTCTGCTTCCTTTCATTCTAGTTTGGAGAACTTTGTATTTACATTATTTTTTTTTTATTTTACAAATGAATGAAATAAAGAATAAAAAACTTTAAAAAAAAAAAAAAGCTAAACCATATGCAGCTGCATGTCACAATGATATTCAACAAGACCTTTAGAATAGCTTTTAATATGAGAAATACTTGGACCTATAAAATTTCAGAAATATCTTTCTAAATATCTATATTTTATGCTATAATATTTTCAAGCAAATCTGAAATGGTTGAGCAGAAGTAGTTTTACAAATTTGATGGTTTGAAATGGAACAAGGCATTACCGACCCAATCTCTGAATGGGATTATTCTGGCTACTTAAAAAGTGCCTTGGAAAAGTCCTGTTTCCTGCTTTTAAGTTTAAGTCTATTCTCCTGCTTTCCTGGCAGTGGACCCAGAGCAGGCCCAGAAGATGCGAGACACCGGCCTGCAGCTGATCCAGAGGGCCCTCGCCGTGCTGCAGATCTTCGCTGCGAGCCAGTTTGGCTGCGGGGCCGCTCACATCCCCCAGAGCATGTGGCCTCAGGAGTCGGCCGGGCAGGACTATGGACCTCTGCTGCAGCGTCTGGAGGTGGCCGTGGAGAAGGTTCGGGTTTTGGGCTCGTGCAGACACCCCTCCATCGACCATGTGGTCAGTTACACCAGCAGCTCCACGCTGGGAGCCCGAGACGAGCTGACGACAGCCGTGAGGAAGGAGCTGGCGATCGCTCTGAAGGACTTGCTGGCTCACGGCCTCTTCTCACCGTCACAGACCATGAGCCTGGTGCTGGCTCCCATCTCCTGCCTCCTGCCTTACAGACCGGCCCCTCAGACCATGCACCCGTGGGAACTCTTTGTAAAGTACTACCAGTCTAAAAACGGGAAGGCCTTTGTGGAGTCGCCGGCCCGGCAGCTGTCCCAGTCCTTCAGCCTGCCGGTGGGCGGCGGCCCGGTCACCGTCACCCCGAAGCAGTCCCTGCTGTGGGCCATTCACACCGTGCTGAAGGAGCACGGACGCTTCAAGCGAGGCCCTGACACTGAGTTGAAGGCCCTAGTGTGCATGGCTCTGAACGAGCAGCGGCTGGTGTCGTGGCTCAACCTGCTCTGCAAGTCTGGCACCCTGATTCACCCTCATTACCATTCCTGGAGCTACATGGCCCAGACCGGCTTCGAAGGAGCCCTGCGCATCCTGGGCCGCATCAGCCACCTCAGATTCAACCTCCCAGTGGACCTGGCAGTTCGACAGCTCAAGAACATCAAGGACGCTTTTTGAGAAATCTCAGAATTGAAGTATTTTATCAGCTACACAAGCGTTCAGGACCAAAAGCATGACTGTGTGCTTCAAATATGTAGCCTTTTAAAGGTTATTTAAGCAGCCACCCGTTTAAAGTGAAGTGCAAGTATGTGACATCTACAATACATGCATGGATGGTTATGTTGTGTTCACCTGCATATCTGTCTGTGTTTAAAATGCCAAAACATCAGGAAGACAGCGCTACTTGTACTGTAAACATGCCTTAGAGTGGTGATCGAGTTTACCTCACCTTTAGTAAAGCCTTCCTGACCTGTGCGACCTGTGTTCATCTTACAGTATCGTTCCCCTGCTGGTGCCCTGACCTATGCAGCAAACGTAGTGGCAAGAAGCTGTACAGTAATCAGTACTGTAATGTGGTTTCCAGTGCGACAATCCAGGAAGAAAACAAATGAACAGAACCTTTACTTCTACTGTGGCTCCTGAACAGTAACCGAAAGTTTGCGCTGGAGCTTGTTCGTAGTGAAAAGTGCAGTGGCTTCTGTTGCAGAATGAATTACTCAGCCGGTAAATCATGTGTAGCAAATTTGTTGATCGTAAAGTGAAACAGCAGCACTCAGGTCAACTGGAAAAGAAAAGTATCGTACAGTTGTGTTGTGTAACGTCGCCTACAAATATGCAGCTACCACCTGTGGCACATGAGGCTTCTGTCTTGACTCCATTTTGGTGTTCCAGGTGTGTAAACTGACCCTGTATGAACTGCTGCTTCTCTCATCTTCCAGGTGTAGTTAAACCCACTGACAGTGATCTGATCTGATAAAAATGTGTCCCATAGTTAACATGATTGTAGGATGTTTAGTTTTATTTCAGCTGAATTCCTTTTTATCTTCCTGAGACGGCTGAGTTGCACGCATCATATCCTTATAACTGAATGTATAAACCGTAGATGCTATTAAACTGAAATTTGTTTATGTCTGATGTTTATTTTGTTTGTATTTACTGAGATGTAAACCTGGTTCTGTACTAGTGCACTTTGTGACATGAGTGCACCTTATTTTATGGTAAAGGCAAATTTGCGTTCTGTTTGGGCTAAATTGTCTCCACATAACACTATATTTTCCGCAGTCTTTTCCCATTTTTTGTTGTGTTTCATGTTGTGTTGTGATTCATGTGAAGCAACGTTTATTTATTTATTGCATAGCATAGCTCAAAAGTGAAGTATGTACAAACACTACTGAAAGTAGCTGCTGTACTGTAACTGTAGCAATTCAGTCTGGGAACAACAGAAACACTGGATTATTTAAATTCTGATATTTGTGTTATTTTTATTTAATCACTGTAATCACAGATATAATATATTTGGGAGATATGAATTGTGTTTATGTTTAGATTTTTATCATATTTGATGCATATCTGCAGCTGTAAACAAATGAAATGTAATAAATGAAAATCTGTGCTGCGTTTCACTGCTCCTGTCTTTATTTATTTATTTTAGAACGTAGTTTGAAAAAGACTCATGAAGTCACAGTGATTGAGAAACAAACAACGATCGTGTACTTTCTTCTCTTTTGTAAAATTATTGGAACATATTTGACACAGATCATCCTGAATTAGACCTTCTATTCATTGTTAATTTGTTTAACAAAAAAGTTCAAATGGCGTCATTGTCTTTCTCTGACACCTTTGAAATACTCATATATATATATATATATATATATATATATATATATATATATATATATATATATATATATATATATATATATATATATATATATATACATATATACATATACATATATATATATATACATATATATATATATATATATATATATATATATATATATATATATATATATATATACATATATATATATATATATATATATATAGACACATACACACAGATTAATACTGAAGACATCAAAACTATAAAAGAATACATACAGAATTTTGTTGTAAACAAAAAAGTGTTAATATTGAGTATTAATTTGCAATGTAGAAAATAATCCAAATAAATAAAAAGCATTAAATGAGAAGATGTGTTCAAACTTTTGACTACAATATATGATATTGTAGTGTCCTTACTTGGATTTTTAAACTAGTCCATTTTTTCTATTACATTTTAATATTGTACACTATTATTTTTATTATTTAAATTACATAGGTGTAAATTTAGATTATATAAAATATTGTAAAGTCTTCATCTGGATATTTAAATTAATGCCATTAATTTATGTAATATGTATTATTGTATTAAATTTATTAGGTAAATTCATAACATTATTATTATTCCTGTACTGAAAAACATTTGGGCTTCAGGTCTGTTGTTAGAAATGTGCTCATCGACTCACACTAAAACACGAAAACAATATTTTAGCAGGACGTGTGATGCATTCATCTCCTTTAAAGTCAAAAGTAAATTATGAAAATAACTATTATAATAACAACAATAATAATAATAATGAATAAAATAATCGACGTGATTTTCTTGACGGAAGTGACGTCAGCAACTGCGCGGGTCAAAGTGCGCCTGAGCGCTGCGGACTTCCTTTCTGTTAGCGGAGCCGCAGACCAGCGCCAGTGAGTGAAATTTTTCTTAAACAATCTTCCTCCATCTCTGAAAATCTGACATATTTTAGAGTCTTAATCGCAGGACGTCTGCTACAGAGACTCCGTTAGTTCATATTTGTGTGTTATTGTCACTGTTTCTTTCTGATTAAAGACAAAATGAATCATTTTTGCAACGCTTCTTCTCCGCTGAAATCATTCCAACATGGCAGCTTCCTTCATATAGCTGCTCAGATTCCGTCTGAACGGACTGTTAGAGTGGATTGTTTTATTAATTCAAGCTGTTTCGTGTGCAGCGTTGGTTTATTGTATCTTAATCAGCGTTGAATAGCTTTTGAATGCGTATAAAATTGAAAAAAACGTTCCACAACCAGTTTAAAAGCCGCTCGCTAGCTGGATGCTAATGCTAGGCTAATGCTAAATTAGCCGACCACACAGCCAGCAACAACGAGGCGAAAACTTTAAACGCGTTCACAGATTTTAATGTTTGACTCGAGCGGGGTCACATCTTTAGTGTTTTCATGTACTGCATTGACAAAATGTGTAACTGAATTTTCTCTGTGGCAGAAATGGGGAAGTTTATGAAGCCTGGGAAGGTGGTGATGGTGCTAGCTGGACGCTACGCCGGACGCAAAGCTGTCATCGTCAAGGTAAAAACCTGCATCTGGTGGATGTCGGCTGCTGCTCATGTTGCTACACAAACTATGACATTTCTGTGAAAGACAGCCTGATTGCTGAATATGTTTGGGTATGCCAATCTGATGTGCATCGAGTCAGTTTACGGTCAAGATGACGAAGTTCATCTTTAGCATCTTCATATTTGACACCAAAGCAGTAATCAGTAACTCGGTTTCATTTAAATGTCAAGTACATAGAACTGCAAGAATTAGGGTAGCACTATAATTTCAGATTAATATCAAACAGGATTTCAGGAGAAAAGTGTTTTAAAAAGTACCTCTGTGTGTGTCACATTCAAATCAAAGTTCAGCACTGATTCGATCATTTACAACTCTTTAAATGATGAATTGTAAAGGTGTGGACGGCTGAGAATGACCTCCTTTATTCTCACCTCATAATAAACAATTGTTTTCCTGGCTAATGTGCAGTCGGCACAGTGTGGACAGCCAAACACATGGACGTCCTCATGGACTTGGTTGGATACTTGCCAGGACAGAGACACAACAAGCTTGAATTGCCCTCAGTTGTAATTGAGATTGATTGCAACTTTAAGGGGTTGTTTATGTTGTTAATTCATCAATGCACTCTGTGTGGCTCATGCAGCATGGTGTGGTTAAACTGACATACACTCAGCCTCATTGTTTACTAGCCACACTTCTTACATTTTGCTGGGCATCTGGTCAAGGGTTTAAACTGTTTTTTATATTCATCCCAGAATGATGTCTTGAGCCATTTTACCACATAAACTTGTGTTTTGGAGTTTTCTGCAGAACTAAAGGTTCCTGTCTAAAATCTCACCATAATTACAAAATGATGTAAACCTTTAATGGATTTTGCCGGTCCATCGTAGAATTTCTTTCCTTGTTGTTTTGAAGAACAATAGCAAAAGTGTTTTTAAAAATACCATTTGTAAAATGCTGGAAAGACTTTGAGTGTACCACTAGAATATCACCTAGCGCTTCACTCAGGCCTGCCAGCTTTTTTTGGGGGATGACCAGTGTATACCTGATATCACAGTCTTCTGTTGTCTCTTTGCAGAACATTGATGATGGAACCACTGACCGTCCTTACAGCCACGCTCTGGTCGCAGGCATCGACCGCTATCCCCGTAAGGTGACCACAACAATGGGCAAGAAGAAGATCGCCAAGAGGTCCAAGATCAAGGCCTTCGTCAAGGTGTTCAACTACAACCACCTCATGCCAACCAGGTCGGTGCAGAGAATCCAAACTTGCCTCCTGTGATGTTTATTATCTGCTCTATTATATACTGACTGGCAGAAAAGATTGTGATGACTGATGTTCTATAACCACAGCATACTTGAGACTCTTCTATAAAAACTGATGTCTGCTATTCAAGAAGTAAAAGCTGTGTTGTGTGTAGATGATGTCAGGATACCATGAGTTTTGAATTGTCATATTGTGCCAGAGATTGTTTGTGTGAAGAGGAATTAATTGATGAAAAGCCTAAAGCTCATGTTGGGAACTACATTTACTTTATTCTTGGTATTTTTGTTGCTTCTGTGGGTCACATACATGCTCAGATAACCACTAGTCACTGCAGTGTTATTGAATTAATCAGTATTTTAATCTCAGTGTGAAAAGATGTGGTAGAAATATTCCAAAAATCAATACAGCACACCAATTATTAATATAAGTGACAGGAAGACGCACAATATGAACCACCTCAGATGTCCACAGATTAAATAAGTTTTTATATATATATATATATATATATATATATATATATATATATATATATATATATATATATATATATATATATATATATATATCTGGAGACATGTAACCACCGATCAATGTATTTTATCCTGTGCTAGCTGTGAGCAGCTTTACATTTCCAATTGTGCCTTGTATTTTGGCAGAATACTATACATACTCTATGTAGAAATTAAAAAACACTCAGATGTTTAAAAGCCAAAATCTGCTTTGCGTTCCCTTGAATTTGTCACTTTTCTAGTTTGAACACTGCGTATTCAAGAGCTATTTTGTAGTGTGGATTTGAGATACAGTGATTTAATTGTGTAACAAGCACTGAAATTGATTAGTCTGTGGAACATCTGATAGTTTTGTAGAGATGATGGTGATTTCTTCACCAGTTGTTCAGTTTATACTGATATGGCAGCAGATTTTGTTTTGACATGCAACTTTTTTCACAATTTTTATGTGGAAATGACAGAAATCAGTTTGGTAAAAATAGCTGCTTGTTTTTTGTGACGGCTGGTAGGTTAAATCAGCCTGTTAGGTCTGTCAGCTCTAGATTTGAAGATTTTCCTTTTAAAATGAAAGAATGAACGATTTGAAACAGTCGGTTGTTAGAATGTGATTTGAAGTTATCGGGAAAAACCTTTCTTGAAGAAAAGCAGTATTTTGCTATCCACCTGAATGTGCTGTCTGAGTGCTTGTTGGACGTGTGTGACCCTCAGTCAGCTGCAACTTTTTAGTTTTTCTGTTGTTAAAATGAACTAAGGCGACACCTGGATACTGCAGGAGAACACCCACATCAGCTATGAACAGCTCTGTAACTTGGAGCACCTTGTGAGAATCAGAGCAGGGTTATTGCAGCTGCTCTGCTTTAAGTTGCTTTGAGTTTTAAACAGATGAAGCTGCAGACAGCTGTGGAAGATGTTTTCACGGCTGTGCTTCTTGTCCTTCAGATACTCTGTGGATATTCCTCTGGACAAAACTGTTGTCAACAAGGACGTCTTCAGGGATCCTGCTCTCAAGCGCAAAGCCAGGCGGGAGGCCAAGGTCAAGTTTGAGGAGAGGTGAGTGTCCCGGATTTACTTTTTCTTCAACGTCACAGATGTAATCCAAAGATGTACCAGAGCATCAAGTTTAGAGAATGTTCAATATGTGAGTGCTCAAAATGTCAATTAAATGGAACTGACATGGTAAATACTGATTCTTCAAACTGTAATTACATCAACATGTGAATCAGCTCTGTTTTAGGTTTATCAGAAATAATAAACTGAACGCATGTCTGCTCTGTTTCAGGTACAAGACTGGCAAAAACAAGTGGTTCTTCCAGAAGCTCAGATTCTAAATTCATTTGGTTTCACTAATAAATGTAAAAAAAAAAAAAAATGGATTTTGACTGTCGACTCTCTTTTGATATCTTCTGTTGAATTTAAATGACGGGTTTAACTGTGTTTAGTTTATCACTTTCTTTTAAAGGCTCCTATCTGGAAAAATCTCAGGTTGTTGAGCTGAATACTTAAAACACACATGAAATATCGACTGAATGCTTTCAAAAGGTGAAATAGTTGTTGATCTTAATATACGATCTAACAAGCTGTTTAATTTGTAAGTACGTAGTAGAGCACATGTCTACATATGAGAACATCCAAACGTTCTTCAAATGTTCTAGTGTAAATGAAACATGGCTGCTAAGTTTAAATGAAGGATTCTGATGTGAATATTTGAATATGGAAAAACTGTACTTGGGTAGAATTTTTCACTTTATTGTACTTTTTGCTCTACAGATGGAGTAAAAAGATGGAGTAAAAACGAACACATTTTGGACACAATAACTCAATCTGAAATATCCGATTGAGTTATTGTGTCCAAAATGTGTTGGTTTTGGACACAAACTGCAACTAAAGTTAAAACTCGTTCCACTTAAATTAGCCACAACTCCAAAACATCTTATTTGCAGTGAATATTAAATATATCAATAATGGAGTGTATAATGTGACAAGATTTCTTGTCTTACAGTGTAAATTATTTGCTTTTATTTAAAGAGCAACTTGAAAGTAGAATTTTTCACTTAAATTTTACTTAATATTTCTTGAAAATAAATGATTTTAAAAAAAAATTTTTTTTTAAACACTCAGTTTCATGTCTATAAAGGCAGAAATCCAGATGAAATATCCAGTATTTTGCACAATGGTCTGCTTTATGTATTTTTTTATATACTGAGTTATGTTAGGACTTTTAAGGGAGACGTACTGTTTCTGAAGTTAAGTTCCTTCCTATTTTTTATCAACAGTAAACCACTGAGGTCACAAACCTCCATGTTGCTCTTCATCTGTGTTTTATGCCACAGTTGAATGAGTTTATTTACTGGTAATATTCATACAAAAGCTCATGGGCAGAAACAAGTTATTGATTCTGTAGTTTGCATCAGAACTTTTAAACGGCTTCTTATAAATCTGTTCTTGCTGGAATATTTTATAAGGTTTAAGGATGTCAAATACAACTTTGTAATTAAGGCCTCAATCCAACAGAAAGAACCTTAAGATATTTGACATTAAGAACAATGCTGTCATCCAACTGTAAATGAAGATTACTGACATTTTTTGAGTCATTTATTACTGAGTAGGACATAAGCTGACCTGGAAACTTGACTTATTAATGGGGAAAAAAGCTTCTGCATTCAAATGCAACAAAAACAGAAAACCTGCCTGTTACTGAGAACTGATGAATATATATTTCCATCTACTATGTAGTGAAGAAATCATAATAATGACAAGTTAGCTGAGTTGATAACTATTGATTTATTTATTTAATATACTTCAATTAAATATAGTAAAAAGAAATAGAACCAGAGACACACTGGGTGCTGTGCAACACTTAAGATGTTCTTTAGCAATACAAGCTGTGATGCTGCATTTGATTTCCGTTGGATTTATCAAATTTCATCAAGCTATCTGATTTTTATTTTATATAAATAAAACATGGAAATATGTTTTTTTTAAAAACGTCAAATTACAACCTGCTTAACAGAAAGGGGGAAAAAGCATTCTAAAAGACTGAAAACAAGTAAAAATTAAAGATAAACAGTAAACAGAAATAATAAAAAAGTAGTTTATATATGTGCGATTTAAAAAAAACAAGATCAGATGAAACTGAAACATAGCAGACGTGAAGTTCAACGAAATGCATAAACATTCTGAGTCAGTTTCCTTCTTTCCTGTGGTGTTTCGCACTTGTTGTTATATAAAGTCCCATATTTACGACCGTTCCTGAACGCAACAGCACATAACGTTTCCTGTTGCAGAGAAAAAGAAACTGAAAGAATAAATGTGATTTCAGAGCTCAGGTCGTCGAGAGAGGGTGAGTTTACTGTTTTTTTAATCCAAACATTTAAAAATTAGCTTTATATAATTCAGACTCATCGTTAAAGTTTTCATTTGGCGTTTAGATTTCAGCAGAACATGATTTATTTCAAGTTAATTCGAGACTTTAATGAGGTGTTTATGTGACAACAACAGGCCTACAGGAGATTAATTGCTCTCAAAGTTTAGTTCAGCTGCGTTTTTCCTTTTTGGCACACAGTCTGCGTTTGTCCTCTATTAATAAATGTTTTAATTAGGCTCATTTTGAGGGACAACAAGTTAAATGTGTGATATTTTGTGGATTCTTTTAGGTTGCTGTTGTTATGTCTTCCGACGAGGTGAGAACAATGTCAAGTATTTTGCCTCTTCATGTTGTTGTTTCCTGTGCTGAAGCATTCCTATTGAATTGTTCTTAATACCTATAGATATAATGCTGCTTTCCTCTATAAGACTGACTATTTTTCTACCATATTCTAGTGCAGATGTCTGTTGAGGTGTTAATTCTCCCTGTTCCTCTTATTTTTTAGGATTTCTCTCTGGTTGACGATCCACAAATGTCTGAAAACACACTGGAGGGAGTCAAGGCTGCAATCAGCTGCTACAAGGTGAGCGGAAACTCAACATTTATTAGAGAATTTGGCTTTAGAACACACAAACACACCCACATAATCCTATAATACAGACAGTAAATACGGCAAAATTAAAATACATGATGGAAGAGTCAAAATCTAAGACATACATCATATAAAGTCACTTATATAAAGCTTTAGAATACATAAATGTTTGTCAAATGTCAAATGTTTGCATAAAAATGCTGCAATGTTGTAACTGCAAATCCTTTAAAAAAGAAGAACAACAAATTATTATTTGTAAAAAACAAATACAGATTTTTGATCTGATTATTTGCAGTTTTGGCAAGTATTTAAAAAAAATTTTCCCCAGTTCCAGTCAACATGTTAATTAATACTTTTATATGTAATTTTAGTGGATGTAGTTTGTTAAATCTTTAAAACAACATTTTAAAAAAGTTGCCATTTTTCAATCCTTAATATATTTAGTTTTTCTTTCAAATAAGATATTTTTATTTTATTTATATGTATTTTTTTGATCAAACATTGTAAAAGAATGAAGACTTGTTTGTAAAAAATACAGATTGTTGATGTGGATGTTATTCTAGCCTGTTTATTTATTTATTTTACAGTCAGCTTGTACATTTTTAAATTTTTTGTGATTTTACCAGTTATCTTCTGTAATTTAGCAAAACACAGTTAAAAACAGTTAAAAAATTATTACTTTTTTCCAAGTTCTTAACATTTATATATTTTGAAATGGCAGCAAACAACTGTAAACTAACTATTGTAAAACAAACAAGCAAGCAGACCAAAAAAACACAACAGCAACAAACAACAATAAAGTGAATTACCATTTATAAAAATGATGATTTTTATGTGGATATTTTGTGTATTTTTTATACAATTTTTGTCAGTTTTTATTTTATTCCTTTATTTTTTTAACAGTCCACATGTAAATTTATACTTTTCCTGTGATTTTACTAGTTATTATTTGTAATTTAACCCCCCCCCCCCCAAAAAAAACAAACAAAAAAACAAAAACAAAAAAAAAAAAAAAACAGGAAAACCCGTAAAATAACAGCAAATCCAGGTAAAACTCTTTATAGATATACACTAGTTTGGGTTCACCCAGACAATTTCAAGTTTTCCATGAAAACTCACACTTTAATTCATGCACTAACATAATTGCACAAGGGTTTTCTAACCATCAATTAGCCTTTCAACACCATTAGCTAACACAATGTAGCATTAGAAAACAGGAGTGATGGTTGCTGGAAATGTTCCTCTGTACCCCTATGAAGATATTCCATTAAAAATCAACCGTTTCCAGCTAGAATAGTCATTTACCACATTAACAATGTCTAGACTGTATTTCTGATTAATTTAATGTTATCTTCATTGGAAAAAAAAAACTTTTCTTTCAAAAATAAGGAGATTTCTAAGTGACTCCAAACTTTTGAACGGTCGTGTAGTTAATGGAGAAGCATTTTTATTTTAGAGTTTTAAGCTGCTGTTCCGGAAAAATAAGACATTCAGACTGGGATGGGCATTTTATAGATTGATTGATTGATGGATGGATATTGATTGGCGAGTGGAGTTTTGAACGCAGCTTTTCTTGTGCATTAACAGAAGAAGCATGAGCTGCTGCTGGAGGAGCACAAAGAGCTGGCTGCTGCCAGAGACGACCGGCGGGATATGGCCAAGCAGTTCAAGCAACGCACCGACAAACTGATCCAGGCCACAAAGGACGACCAGCGATCGCACAACGACCAGCTCGCTAACGAACAGGTGAGTTTGTTTTAATGTGTCGGCTTCTCAGTCGCTGTGATGTTTGAGCTTCACTGTGCAGAACGATGTAGATCCAGTCGGCTGTTTGCAGCTTTAAAAGTTTCTCTTAAGACTGCTGCTCTGAAAACACAGTAAAGCTCAAAGCATTTTTTCCAGAGTGGTCCTGTCAAAGGGAAAATGTTACTGAGATTACAGACGTTCAGGTTAAAACACAGACAGTAACAAAGAACTAAGTCAAGACTTAAAACAGCAGAAGGAAACAAACATTGTAAGACTAAGTTTATGCAGCATTTTTCAAAGGAAGTATCAAATTCAACTCAATGTAAAACTAATATTCAGCCAGCATCAAATGGATTGACAATTTAAAAATGTCAGATATAAAATTAAATTTTCGTCACAGGTGATGTTGCAGATGCAGAATGATGACTTCTAATAGTGATGATTTATTTCCTAGCAGTATAGAATAATAATATAGAATAATACTTTACTGCACTGTTGCATTCTACGTTGCTTTATTGGTGTAATTACAATGATATTTGTCTTTCATAATTATTTGTCATCCAAATTAGGGAATATTTAGTGAGATAATGCTTAATTCACAGACATGAAAATACCAAAAATATTTTCTTAAAATGTGTGGAATTATACAATATATGTAGTCTTTAAAGGCTTTTTTTAAAATGCATTTTTTCTCAAATTCTGAGCCAGAAATCTCCACTTCATGAGCTCTTACATTCACCAAATTTAACAATTTTATTTCTTGGTTTCTTTATATATTCATTAATATCCTGATTTATAGAATATTTTATTAACAAAAACGTGACGATTTCTTTTTTTTTTCTGATTTACTGAGCAAAAAAATAGATTTCCGAACTCAATTCTGTAAAAACCTTTAAAAGTAATAAGTCAACAAGATGAAACTACATTTTAACCTGGTTTTAGCCTGTGTTCTGAAATCTATGTAAAGTAGAGCAATTTTACATAGATAATATTTCACTGACTTGATAAAGCAAAGCATTTCAGAAAAGATCAGTGCAAGCAACTCATTTCCAGAAAAAGAATAAAAGAAGAACCAATTGAATCTGGTATATATAGTGAATTTAGGTTTAAAAATGTGCAATATTTATTCTTTTATAGTTGGTTTAGAATCATTCTAAAAAGCAGCATCACATTCATTAGACCTTTTTAAAATTACTAGTGTTTTCTTTAATCCAGTTTTGGCCATCATTGCATTTAAACGGGATATTTACACAGCAGTTTTAGTTAAAAAGGAGTGAAAAAGACGGAGTTTAGATAAACAGAGAAAAAAACTGAAGAGAATAAATTGTCTTTGCTTAAACTTGTAATAAATGAGTAGATGTAACACTGAGTTTTATGTTTCATCACCTGTTTGTGTTCTAGATGAAGCTGGATCAGCTGAAGCTGGAGAATGATGAACTGATGAAGGAGCTGCAGAAAGTCGAGGCCGCTCTGAAGGATCAGAAAGCTGAAAACAAACATCTGAGGCAGCAGACAGACGTACGTCCGGCTGACAGACGTCTGCAGTCTGCAGCCGAACCACCGTGACTAAACCTGCTTCACATTCAGATTCCTTTATTGTCATTATACGATTCAACGAAATTCAAGCACTAGTAAAACAGATCTCATAAAAAAATACACATAAAGCAGTAAATAATAAATACCACACTTCCTCCTCACTGCCCTCCCACCCACACACATAATACGCACATGCATGTTGTACACATTAAATACAGTTTTGTCGGTTTCAGGTGTTCGGCGCTGTGCCGGAGAAAAAGGTCGTCTTCACCGGTTTGACAGCAAATGCAGACGATACAGAGGAGTTTGAGATGAAACCTCACATCGTTTATCCGATGGAGGGCGGCACGGCGCTGGTGACGTTCGAGGAGGAAAGCGGTGAGTTTGTGTTCATGTAAAATACAAAACATGCTGCATAATACAGGAGGAATTTCAAAATAAAAGTTAGAATAAAAAAGAACAACGTATACAGACTGATGTTCATGCTGTGTTTAATTATCGTGTGATTTTACTTTTTTCCTCAGTGTGATTGCCAGCATTGCTTAAGTTAAATTCTAGTGTTGTTGTAGTTTACATAATTTATTTAAGTAACCTTGTTGCTTTTCTACTCGGCTCTGCATTTATTCTCATGTTTTGTCATTTTGTTTTTCCGACCAGCATCTGTCACAAGAATTTCCTTTGGGATCAATAAAGTTTTATCTTTATTTTTCGGTAAAACCTCTTTCATATTAAACCAGGACTGTGTAGAAAACAGATTTAAAGAGGTTTTGGTGCAAATTTAGAATTGAAAACATTAGAAATACGTAGGTGAGGGCTTTGAAAGTGAATCCTAAATTTGATTTTATTGTGTTTTTTTCTGCAACAAATTGATGAACATCTTTTTGTGGATTGTTTTTCGTGTTTAAAAAGAGTCACCACACCTTTTTAAATCAAGAGTTCAGGATATATTAAAACAGGCATACCACTTTCTTCTAACGTAGATCACTAAATGTGTGTTTCAACAGCAGAACCTAAATTGTAATTTTGCAGGCATAGTTACAGATGTAAAAGTTGCTTCAACTGATCCTGAAAACAGGCTGATAAACAGTATGTGTAGTTTTACTTGCATGGTCTGATTCGGCCACTAGGGGAGCACAAAGGAGCTTCTGGTGATTTGCAGACTTGTGTAGTTTTGTTTTATCTCATTTATTCTCACTAGTAAGAAAGTGTGATCTTTAATGAAATGATAAGAACGGAGAGCAGATTTATTGTCTCAGTCAGATACAGTAAACTAGAAAAGCACTCAGAGAGCACAGTACTCCGCCAAGGCTGCTCATTCCTCCCTATGGCATGTCAGAAATGCAGCATTTTTTTTTTTTCTTAAATGCAGCATTTGTTGATTAGTTATTGATGATCAGAAATCACATCACCATAGAATGTGGTCATTTAATATAGATGTTTCCACAAACAAAATGACCTTGCGCTGAGCACAGGCGTGTGTTATGCATGTGTACGTTATGTACGGATACCGAATCGCGTGATCTGAATATGTGGCGGGCGGTGGGAATTGATGGGACTAGTAAACACCCCCACAATTTAATCAATTATTCCTTGTATGATTTCCGATGGGTAAATCCTGATAAGTCAGCAGCGGTCGATTTGTAGTAGGATCGCAATCATGTAATTGTCAGCAGGCAGCTGATGTAGTGTTCACTTGTTGTCATAGTTACAGTGACGCTGTGCCGCTATCTCGCAATGATACAGAAATCTTTAACAAATCCATGGATCCAGACTATAAGCCGCATCGCTGGCAAAATCTAATTACTTGGTCCTTGTGTCACTTCTGACCTTCCCTGAAAATTTCATCCAAATCCATTAATCCGTTTCTGAGTAATGTTGGTAACAGACAGACAGACAGACAAATGTACGCCGATCGTCACATAAGATGAAGTAATTCTCCTAAACAGACATTTTGCATCTTAATTCATCAGTTTTGACAGATTTTAACCGTCTCAGACTTGTTTTTGTTTTTGTGGAGGGTTCCAGTAACTGAGACAGAAGTAGGACAGTGTTTATGTCTCTGACTGTTCAGACACTAATATTCTGCACATTGAGGGAAAAAAAAACATCTGAGAATCTAAAATTTCATCCTGTCTGCTGGTTTCTGTGCAGCCAAACATCCTCTCTCAGGTCAGACCGACCTGCTGTAATATCTGTGTCCATCACTGTGTGACTAAGAGTTCAGCTAGAACAAGAGGGGATTTCAAGGACATTCAAACTGTAGTAAAACATCTGAGCAGCACCTGGCAGCAGGTGATCCAGGAAGTTTCTGCACAAATCAGACGTTAATGCCTTAAACTACACCGAAACAATGACTCAGCTGTGTCAGGTCAAAGAGAAGCAGCAGAAAACCAGCTGTGTTTGGTTCAGTGAAGTTATTTGCTGCTCAGTGATCAAAGTGTAAAACGATAATTAGTCTGTGCTGCACAGCTTTTCTCAATCTCTCAATGTTTTTTGATATTGCAAACCTCAATGCTCTTACTTTTCTTTTTTATTTTCTATTGCAAGTTCTCTAAGACGTTTAAAGATCTAAATCTTTGTTTTATTGTGACCAAGTTGCTGCTCTGTTCTTGACAATCTGAAGGTTTTTTTAAGATGTTTTCAGCAGTGTTTGACCAGAACAACCGACCAAATGTCAGTCATAGCAGAAGTTTAGCTGATTTTTATTAATTGTTGGTGAAAGATTAGAAAGAATAAACCCTGATCCTTAGAGACATGGTAGATTTGAGTGTTGTAACCCTTTTTTGGAGAGACTCAATTAGAATCAACAGGAGAGAACTTCTATAATCATTTTATTGAATTCTGCTCTGTTTCATATTGAATTTGATCAGTTTAATAATCACTTTTAAGGCTTGTTTTTTCTTAGTCCCTGCCTCCCTACCAGCCTAAACAGATCTGCAGAAGGAGATCAGAAAATCAAACTTAATGTTTTCTTTAAAGTGATCTTTAAAACTCACTATTTTAGACTTCCTTCACATTGGTTTTGTATTATTTTTACTTTTTCTCGCTGTATTTTGCTTGTATTTTCGCAAACTGAAGTAATGCAGGACTGCAAACTAGCCCAGCCTCTGTACAAGACCAAGATGATCCAAGATGATCTAAATCTCTAGATCCACCATTATCATTTTAGCTGCATGTTTGTGGTGCTAATTACCAATAATAAACTTACTACTAAGCAGCTGATGCACTGGAACTCTGGAGCTTCTGTCATTTTAAACAAACAGACTTGACAAATCTCTGCTGTGTTTTAATTTGTAAAATCCTAACTGACTCTTTTTTTATCAGTTGCAAAGAAGATTCTGACCATGAAGGAGCATAAAGTGGATCTGGGAGGAGAGTGTAGCATCACTGTGGAGGCCAAGCAAGTTCACCTGATGCTGCCAAAGCTGGTGGAGGTAAAACAGAACAAATGAGCCAAATCTAGCGTTAGTGCAGCATTAGCTTCATTAAGCTTCGTTAAAGTGATTCATGATGTGTTTCTGTTCTGCAGATCGACACTGACGTTTGTCCTCATCGCATTTTGATCTCCAGCCTGCCCAAGATGGACACCGAGATGCTGCTGAACAAGCTGGAGATCCACTTTTCTAAGCGTAAACACGGAGGCGGGGAGGTGGACGAATGTGAAATGATGCCTGACTCTGGGAACGTGGTGCTGACGTTTGTGGACCAAAACTGTGAGCATCTTTAGTAGAATTCTGTGGACTACAGCTCATCTTAAAGATAAAATCTGCAGGAATGTTTTGTGCAACATGAAGGTTAAGTTTTTAATTTTTTTAAAACTCTTTGTCCTGTCAGTCGCCAAAGGTTTGACGGAAACAGAATATCATGAAGTGAAGCTGCTACAGACGAAGCACAAAGTGAGAGTGACTCCTTTTCTGAATGGAAAGATCACAAACTTAGAGGTAAGCATATGCATTAGGAGAAGCAAAAAGCTTGCCACTTTTATATGATCCTGAATGTCAGATCTTCATCTGTGTTGTTTCCTGTCAGACCAAGATGACGGCGTGTCTTCGCACTGTGCTGCTGACAGGAATACCGGCCGTCATGGAGCAGGAAACTTTGCAGGATCTGCTGGAAATCCACTTCCAGAAAAACGGCAACGGCGGCGGGGAGATCGAAGCTTTCCTCTACAACCCTGTGGGTCAGCAGGCCTCAGCCCTGTTTGGAGGCATCTCCCCAGGAGCAGAGGAGAACAAGTAGCTGTAGATTTACACAAAACAACTTCTCAGATTCAGGGTGATGACAGCTGCCAAAAATGAAGATCTAATCCAAGCTGCTGAAAAATCTCTTTAAGTGTTATGTTCTGTTTTCAGAGCTGTTGTAATCCAGCACAAAGTTGTCTAACTTCTTGTTTTGGGGTATCACGTAAACTTGTTGTTTTTTTCTCGAACCAAGTCTAAGAATAATCTATTATCCATTATCCATCCATTATCTATACACCGCTTAATCCTCATTAGGGTCGCGGGGAGCTGGAGTCTATCCCAGCTGACTTAGGACGAAGGCAGGGGACACCCTGGACAGGTCACTAGTTTATCACAGGGCTGACTAATCTATTGGGAATATTTAAATTTGGTGTATTCGGAGATGAAGAAGGCTTTACACTGGGTGTTTTCTGTCTAAATACACTATAAATAGAAAAATGCAATATCAAACATTAATTCACTTTTTGTCTTACAAAACTTCGCAGTATTGTTACATACAAATGTAAACTGCTTCCTGTAATACATTAAATTGGTATGTGGAATGATAAAAAATGAAGAGTTTTTGTTTCCTTGACATAGCTGGAAATGTATAATAGCACCCCCATAGACTATAATATAAAATAATATAATTTTATATAAAATAATATAATATATGAAATAGAATACAACCCGACAAGCAAGTCTATATCACCAGTTTTGACATTTAAAAGCCTTTGAATTTTTATTGTAGATTTTATGATAAAAATAATGTATTTTTGAATTTACCTTTTCAAAATTCTATCACTGATTTGTATTATTATTTTTAAATTGTGTACGTTTTTTCTGAACTCATCCTTTTAGAATTTCTGTAAATCTTTTTATTTTTGTTTTTCAATCTTTTAGAAATCTAGCATCAAAATTTCTAGTTTTTGTTTCTTAGATATTCAAATTTCAATTTAATCCAGAGGCAGAAAAAAGTCTAATTAAACATCCGGGTCACACGTTAAGCGATGGATCAGCCAATCAGTTTATGTTCCACTGGTCATGTGACGCTGATGAGGAAGGCGGTTAGCTAGCTGGAGGACTGCAGCTCGAGCACGTTGGTGAGTGTTTTGCCTTTTATTTGACTTTTGTGTCTATTGTTTTTTTGTAAGATTCAGTAACAAGTAACACCTGACATGCTGTACATTACTAGATATTATCGTATATCAAGTACACGGAACGTTTTATATATATATATATATATATATATATATATATATATATATATATATATATATATATATATATATATATGTAAAATTAAAAGTGGCATTTTCTGTGACAGAACTTAACTTTATTACAGATCATCAATGCGTACCTGACAACTGCCATCTGTGACGTGAGGACAGCTGGAAAAAGAGGAATGTTGGTAGACTCCTACAGAATGACTGCTATCTGGCATGGAGATGTCAAAGGCCTAAAGAAGGTAAGTGATATAAATGTGATCACGTTGTGTGGACTGTAAGGAGATTTTCAGTCATTGTACTATATTGTATCATTGCAGGTCAACCCTATGGACTTTGAAGTCATGGTGGGAGCTAGTGATGGGAGTATCGATACCATGGTATCGATACCCGTATGTCACCCATTTTGGTATCGACTACTCCATTAAAGTATCGATTACTAATTAATAAATGCGAAATAAAAGTGTGTGTCTCAATTCTAGATATTTTTAGATGACTTACTCCAGTGTTCTGTACCGAAACACCCCCCAGCCCGCAGCATATTGAACTGGTCCATCAGTCACGTGACCAGAAGAGCCGCCAGTTGTGTGTGTTTACCCTGTTAGCAACAACACGGCACGGCATGGACGGGTGAATTTGAAAAATCGGAGAAATGGCCACCAAAAAGAAGCGTTGTATGGACATATTTTTCGCCAGCTGATAAAACTTCAGCCAGGTGTGAAGTGTGTCACAAGAGAGTTCAACACAGCAGCAACACGAGCAATCTGTTCAAACACCTGAAGTGTGTGCATCCAGAGGCTCATGCCGAAGCTGAGAAAAGGCAAGAAGACGCAGAGCAGAACGCGGCACCTGCACCCATCAGGCAAACAACTTTGAAAGAAAGTTTTAAAAAAGGCAAAGTCTATCCAGGTAAGGTAATGTGTCTGTCTGTGTCTGTCCCTAAATACAGAGACATCATGTTGTGTTGAAAAGGCTGTTTGAATTTAAATAGAGTATCTTGTTTTTCATTCCATGGAAAGAAATGATTGAAGCTGAGACTTCTGTCTGAGTAAAATAGTTAGGGGTCGAGCACTAACAGTGTAAGGCCACTGTTGTAACCACTGGGTTTATTATGGCTCTGTATCAATATACAATACACTGGATACAAGCTGTTCAATTTCTTGTTTGTCCCTGTCATTAATCCTTTTCAGATGACTCACATAGAGCCCAGGAGATCACCAGGAGCCTTGCTCAGATGATTGCAAAAGACTTGCAACCCATTTCAGTTGTTGAGGATCCAGGTTTCTGTCATTTTATGAAGATGGTGGATCCCCAGTACCAGATCCCAAGTAGGAAATCACTGGTGACAGATGTACTTCCAAAACTATATGCACAAGTACGAGAAACATTGAAAGACTCCATACAGTCAGCAAGCAGTCTGGCTTTAACATGTGATATGTGAACTGCAAGAACAACTGAATCTTATTTGACTGTGACAGGACACTTTACTGACAAGGCTGGCAGATGCAGTCCTGCAATCTTGCAACAATCCATGTAGCTGTACAGCACACAGCAGACAACATTTCTGAGCTCCTCGTGAAAATCACTGATGACTGGGACATTACTAGTAAAGTTCATACTGTTGTGACAGACAGTGGGGCTAATATGGTGTCTGCTGTGTGGAAAACTTACTGGAAGCACATTCCATGTTTTGCACACACACTCAACCTCATTGTAAAGGCAGACACAAGTCTTGAGTCCATCTTGGAGAAATGTGGTGCTGTTGTTCGGTTCTTCCACCACAGCACCAAAGCGACTGACAAACTGAAAGAGGTACAAAGTCAGTTACAGTTGCCACAGCACAGACTAATGCAAGCAGTGGATACACGGTGGAATTCTGTGCTGTACATGCTGGAGACACTGTATGAACAGCAAGAAGCCATCACAACTGCACTTTGTCTACTTGGAAGAAACAGCTTGTGCCTGAATGGGGAAGAGTGGTCCCACATTACCCAGGCCATTGAAGCACTAAGACCTTTTGAAGAGGCCACTAAGGAGGTTTCAGCAGAGCAGTATGTAACTATTTCCAAAGTCATCACACTGGTCTGTCTTCTTCAACGTTCTGCAGGGCAGAAGGATAACACTCTGGCTTCACAACTTGCAGCACAATGCCAGCGGCGCTTTCAAAACATTGAACACAGCCACACTATTGCAGCAAGCACCTTTTTGGACATCAGGTTCAAAAACATTGCCTTCTGTGACATCGGAAATGTGGAAACAATTAAATCAAGAATCATCAGTGATATGCAAGGCATGGGCTGCAGTGAGAGAGAGATGTCCAGCAGTGAAGCCTCAACATCTGCATCTGTTACTGCATCAACATCAGCAGAGTGTTCAGCTTCCCAGGGAGGATTGTGGCAGGAGTGTGACACTCGGGTTTTGGCTTCTCAGAGCAATCGCACAGCAAACACAGATACATACATTGAAATGCGCAGATACATGGAAGAAAAAGTGATCCCAAGGAATGAGGACCCTTTGCTTTGGTGGAAAAAAAAATGAGAGAGCATTTCCACAACTGAGCAAAGTGGCAAAGAGATACCTCGGATATGTTGCTACATCTGTTCCAGCAGAGAGGCTGTTTTCTAAGGCAGGAGAGACAGTTAGCCAGAAGCGCAATCGCCTCAAACCTGAGAATGTTAATATGTTGCTGTTCATAAACACCAATCTGAAGCTGTAAAGACAAGTGTGCACTTTTTTTTTTTGTTTAACAATTTTATTTAATTCATATTTATGTTATTTATTATATTGTATTGATGACAAACATTTTTGTCAGGATCATTTTGTGAAAATAATGCTGCTCAGCCAAAATTCAGAGTAAGTTCAAATATGTTTTGTTTTATTTAATTCTTCTTTATTTTAATTATTTGTTTAACTTTTGTATTTTGAACCGTGCACATGAAAGTTGTTACATGGCCAGTATTTGGCGTTATTTGTTTTTAGGAGAACTAATAATATGATTGAGAAAAAAATTCAATAAGAAATTACCAGTAATCGGTATCGGTAATTGGTATCGAATATTTTATGCAAAAAGTAATCGGTATCGTATCGAATCTTAAAAGTGTGGTATCGCCCACCACTAGTGGGAGCCATTTGTGACTGCAGCCATTGGACACTGGCTGTAAAGGCCCTTGGCTACTTTCACATTAGACGAACCATGTTGATTTTATTGTTCCTAATGCATCTGTTGCTGGTCTGTATGTTCAATCTATTCACAAATTAAAAGGTCAATCTTTGCTGACCACTGTTCCCTCTAAGCTGCACGTGTGCGCAATTGCGCACTGCTGACACGGTCTCCGCACACAGAAAATCTGCGCTGCGCACAAAAAAAAAAAAATCCAACCTAAATTGTAAATAAAATAAACACGTAACAATTCATTCTGTGCTATTTTTCAGTGTGAGTCAGTGAGTGACGGTGACTGGCTGCTGCAGCCAATGATGCGGTTCACATACGTATTTACCATAGACTGTATATAATGGTATTTACGCAGCTAATCAACGTCAGGCGTCCTTA